>NW_022610711.1:0-31434 GCF_000309985.2 Brassica rapa
TATGGCAGCTGGCCATAGCTCGGTCCTAGCTCAGTTCGAGTGTGGACAGCTCGATCAGCTGGTATATGAGTTAATTCAGCTAGAGTAGCGTGGGCCGATGAGCTAACAAGCTCCGTGGATTGGCAAGGTATGATCTAGCAATGTTGCATAGATCTAGATAGAATGGTTAGGGAAAACAGAACCTCAGATTGACTTGGTTCGTGTTCAGAATCAACCTTGGAGCTAGCTGGTAGTTGAGTATACTAACCATTAGCTGAGGTGATTCGACCGGACTAGTATTAGATTGGATTTAGTCCATGGAATGCTAGATGTTATTCGCTGTGCATAAGTTCAAATGATCTAAGCTAGGGAATGAATAAGGTAGTCTTGAGCTAAGATCTGAGTTAGCCCTCGCCTATGGGCGATGTTTTTAAATAAAGGCGAGAATTTTTAGTGGTTCGGTCAGGTGTATGGACCGAGCGACGTGAGGCATCGACCGCGGCCTAGTCGGCCGGCGAGGATCGGGTCTTTCAGTTTGGTGATTTTGGCCCACGTGGACCAACGTGCTGATATGTGTACTGAGATTGCCACTGACGTCCTGTGTGTGCTGACGGATACACACGGACACACACAGACGCCACGAACGTCCTTTGTGTTGCTGACGGACACACACGGCTCTGTGTGTGCTGACGGACACCCACAGACGTCCTGTGTGTATTGAACAGACAGCCCAGTGGGCCAAAATCACCCAAACAGTCCACGGGAAGGGTCAGCATGCTGAGTCCAAGGACCACGTGCTGAAATGTGTACTGATAGACAGCCACGGACGTCCTGTGTGTGCTGACGGACACACACGGACAAACACGGACAGCCCCGGACGTCCTGTGTGTGCTGACGGACACACACGTATGTCCTATGTGTGGTGATGGACACTCACGGACGTCCTGTGTCTACTGAACAGACAGCCCATGTGGGCCAAAATCACCCGAACAGTCCACGGACAGTCTATGGTTGTCAAAATCAGCCACGGGAAGGACCAACGTACTGATATGTGAACTGATGGACAGCCACAGACAATCTGTGTGTGCTGACGGACAGCCACGGACGTCCTGTGTGTGCTGACGGACACACACGGACGTCCTGTGTGTGCTGACGAACACACACGGACGGCCTGTGTGTACTGAACAGACAGCCAAAGTGGGCCAAAGTCACCCGAACAGTCCACGAGAAGGGCCAGCATGCTGAGTCCAAGGACCAGCGCGCTGATATGTTTACTGATGGACAGCCACAGACGTCCTGTGTGTGCTGATGGACAAACACGAACACACACAGACAGCCACAGACGTCCTGTGTGTGCTGGCGGACACCCACGGCCGTCCTGTATGTACTGAACAGACAGACCACGTGGGCCAAAATCACACAAACAGTCCACGGAAAGGGCCAGCATGCTGATATGTGTACTGATGGACAGCCACGGACGTCCTGTGTGTGCTGACAGACACACATGGACACACAGACTGCCACGGACGTTCTGTGTGTGCTGACGGACACACAGGGACGTCCTGTGTGTGCTGATGGACACCCACGGACGTCCTGTGTGTGCTGACGGACACACACGGACACACATGAACAGCCACGGACGTCCTGTGTGTGCTGACGGACAGCCACAGATGCCTGTGTGTGCTGGCGGACACCCACGGAAGTCCTGTGTGTACTGAACAGACAGACCCAAACAGTCCACGGGAAGGGCCAGCGTGCTGAGTCCAAGGACCAACGTGCTGATATGTGTACTGATGGACAGCCACGGGCGATGTGTACTGATGGACAGCCACGGACGTCCTGTGTGTGCTGACAGACACACATAGACACACACGGACAGCCACGGACGTCCTGTGTGTGCTGATGGACACAGACGGAAAGACACGGACAGCCACGGACGTTCTGTGTGTAATGACCAGACAGCCCATGTGGGCCAAAATCACCCGAACAGTCCACGGGAAGGGCCAGCGTGCTGAGTCCAAGGACCAGTGTGCTGATATGTGTACTGATGGACAGCCACGGACGTCCTGTGTGTGCTGACAGACACACACGGACGTCCTGTGTGTGCTGATGGACACAGATGGACGTCCTATGTGTGCTGACGGACAGCCATTGACAGCCACGAACGTCCTGTCTGTGCTGGCGGATACCCACATACACACACAGACACACACGGACAGCCACAGACGTCATGTGTGTGCTGACGGACAGCCACAGACAGCCACGGACGTCCTGTGTGTGCTGGCGGTGTAAGACCCGATCCCGGCCGCCTAGGCCGCGGTCGATGCCTCACGTCGCTCGGTCCACTTCCTGACCGAACCTCTTAATTTTCGCCCTTTATTTATAATATCGCCTAAAGGCGAGGGCTAACTTAGATCTTAGCTAAAGACTTCCCTAGTCATTAATAGCCTAGATCCTTTCAACAGATACGCAGCGGATTATTCTGTAGTTGACCATTGGTCTAAAACCAATCTAACACTTGTCTGGTCGAATCACCTTAGCCTTGGTCAGTTTACTCAACTACCAATTAGCTTAAAGGTCAATCCTAAACCCAAACCAAGCCATACAATTATGAGGTTCCATTCCCCTAAACCATTCTATCTAGATCTACATAAGTATATGCTAGATCATACCTTTGCCACATCTACGGAGCTTATTAGCTCATCGGTCCTCCATTGACTCGAATTGCTCTTGCTTGACAGCTGGACCACGATCACTCAATGATCTTACTTAAGGTCCTTATCTTGATTCCTGCATCAAACAACTCCCCTAGGTACTTAGTCATTCAACCAACCATCCCCACAGATATAAGTAACCTTTGAGAAGTTTTTGAAAGGATAAGGGTTTGCATCTGGCCTTTCTCGGCTCATGCACACTCAAACATCCCCTTGCCATATAGGCAATAGTACCCAATCCATATTCTGGACTGACAAATCTCATTAGATCCTAAGTCAATCAACCAACAATCCTCACATGACTTGGAACTGATGAGTCATCATCTGGCCTGACCGGCTTTGGGACTTAACCCAAACAACATATATGATTTGTTCATACCAAACGATGCATTCCTTAATCAGATTAGTTCCGACACCTTGAACCATCATTCAGAGGTCAGGTCGTCCATACTCAACCATGATCAGATCTTACACGGCCTTCCTTGAACAATCACACTTAGGCTCAGTATCTATGGTCTACGACACATAGTACTAGCCATACACTTCGTCATGACTCTTAGCCAATCTCGAAGCTATCAACACCAAGGTTGATATCTAGAAGCATCACATCAATACTCTTACTCCAGCAACGTGACTATCCATACTAGTGCTCGGCCATCGAACCATCGTCATGAAACATGATCCGACCACCAGACTTGATAAGCCATCGTCTACTTAGCAGGTACTGATATAACCGGCCTTCCATTGCCATCATGTGGGTCTACGCCCTACATAATGCATATGGCGCCTATCCTACTCACCAACCCAAGGTTTATTGTAAGATATCCCACTTAGCCTTTGCGTCTAAAGCCATCCAACCATATCCGGATCGTCCATAGTCCCGTCTAACCGTCTGGTTAAGATCTAGGTGCGATCGACCAGTTATAAGTCTGGCCCAAAGGCTCACGGACCTTCTTACCTGATCCGACCCAAAGCCTGGATCCATACCAGAGAGTAAGGCCCAAGACCAAACCGGATTGCCTTGCAACCAATCAGACCTTGCGACACAACACTCCGGTTAAACTAACCGTCCATCCGTTTGACTATGCAGCCGGGACTGTCCACTTGGTTCGGCCTAAGCCTTGAACCAATGGCACCGTTTGGAACTCACACCCTTTGGGAACTAGTACCCTTTGGACACTCGTGCCTCTTGGCAACTCATGACCCTTGGCAACTCGCACCCATTCAGATGTTCCAACCGTTCGACCTAACTGTCCGTATGGACTGTCTGGTCTGTACGTGTGTCCGGCCTATGGCCAAAGGACCACGCCTTAACCTACACAAGTCATGAACCATTGTGACTGTTCAGGGAAGGGTTGCAACCGTTCAGAACAGAACATAACCGCCCCTATCCAATCGGATCACCTGAGGCCGGTTTAGACCATGCGCGCGCCTAACTCGACGGTTATGGACCGCGACCGCATTACTCTACCAGAACCACGGTTTTAACCAATCCCAACATATCCACAAGGCCACGCCAATGTACAGAAGGAGTATAAGAAGAATTGGATGAAAAGAATGAGAAGAATAGGACACAATCCAAACGCCCATGGCTAGACCGGTTCGGACTGTCCGATTGTCTTAGCCGATGAGTCGGTGGTTACCCCACTGACCCTATCTGACTGAACCACGGCTTTGGAGTCCTTCTCCAGACCTTTCTCTATGCCTTGGGTATTCATAACCACACGGCCTCCTCTCTCCTAAACCGTTCTCCTTTCCGGAGATACAAAACCACCACGACCGGCCCTTTTCCAGCCGATCTCTTGGCCGGTACTCTCTCTCTCTCTCTCTCTCTCTACGTTTTTCTATGAGCATTTTACTCTGGAATTGGATAATGAAACCAACAGGAGAGGCCCCATATTTATAGAAAACGAGGGGGTAAGTCTTGCCCCACGAACAGGCACGACTTGCTAGCGAACAGGCACCATCGGCCAAGGGTTGTGCCCTCTAGGCCACTTGCATCCCATCGCCCTTTCTGATTGGGTTTGGGGTCGGTCATAAGACCAACACACGCCCCAAGCCTCCTGGACTTAGCCCACGGCCTTGTCCAAAGACCCAACAGCCCATGGCCTCATGGCCGGACCTCACAGCCCGCCACTGACCCGGACCCGGACCATCGGCCTAAAGCCCAAACAGTCCGTCTAGCTGAGATGAGCTGACTTTCAGCTGTCTCAGCTGAGTGAGCTAGTAGTCCAGCTAGTGGAGCTGACTTAGTAGGGACTGAGCTGGAGTGAACTAAACCTAGCTTCGTTGAGCTGGTCGAGCTACTCGTCTACTTCGTCCAGTTACCGTCTTACTCGTCCTAGCTGTCTCTTAGCTTATATAAGGTTAAGTCTAAGTTTCCTTATGTTCTTAACCTTCTTTTTCGACCATGGAACGCTTGCCTTGATGTCCTAAGACTGGCTGGTACGTTTCCTCGAACCATGGCCGTCCTGACAATCCTTTCCAGGATTGGGGGCGTGACAAGTCTCCCCCACTTGTAATGGATTCGTCCTCGAATCCGGTGATGATTATACCTTGTCCCAAGACAAAATAGTCCAACCGAACTTATTCTAGTCTTGATCAGAGAATAGAACAAGCTTGATTCAAAACCACCAATTGACCACTTCGATGATCAAATTCCTTTGACCATCGTTGTACAAGTCTCCCCCACTTGATAAGGATTTAACCACAAAAATCCTATCAAGTGGTCCTTTCTGGTTTTGCTGATGGCACCCTTACTTGTCTACTTCGACCATAGTCGAGGGTCCATCAAGCACCCATTCAAGTGATACTTGAAAATCCATCCAAAGACATTCCTTGTGTCACTGGCCGAACTCTCCAGGTTGCGGCCCTAGTATCCAACAAGTCTATGTATTTCCTTTGAATAGCATCTTCTTCAGATTTTATTCTTTATCTGATCATAGTCCAAGACTATATCATAATCAGTCCTTAGGAACATGCTGCATACTCGAGCCTTAGTAGATTTGGCCAATCCCCACACCACTCGATGTACCAGTCAAGTCCTCACGAACTTGTTCCAATCTTTAGGCTGCTCGTCCTACAACGAGTCCTAACAGATTGTTATGGTTCTTTTGTCCTTCATGGACAATAAGGTTCATGACCTCAGCCACAACGTACTGGATCATCCCCTTAACCGGATACAACCTTTTCAGGCTTGGCCACATTGCGATCTTAGTCCCTCCAGACTAAAAACGCCTCAGACTTGACTTCTGTCCTTCACTGGACTTTGTCATAATTCGATCCTGGTCCTTTCTTGGACTCGATCGTACTATGGTCCTGGTCCACTCACAGACTTGACCGTTTCACCCCGACCAAAGGTCCATCTCCGAATAGGTCGTCGCCTGATCCTCGTCCTTTACTGGACTTGATCATTCTCAACCTTAGGTCAAACTCCGACTTGGTTGTACTCCGACCATGGTCCTCTCTCGGACGTGGTCAACTTTGGCTCTGCCATCTCGGCCGGAGCCGACAGAAACGGACTCTAGGACAGTGGTTCTGTCCCTGGTTCCAGTTTAATCATAAATGGATCCGACCTACCAGAGGGGACACTCTGTAGCGAACGGAACACATCTGGGAACTCGGACACCAACGGGTCCTCAAACAGATCTTTCAGATCAACAGAATTTGCCGCGCTCCATAGTGGTAATTGTGGTCAAATAAATACTTCACAATCCCGTCTAAGCATCCGATCCACACGGAATGCTGACACCACTACTTTCCTTAAAGCCGGACTCAGACAATGGATCTCGATACCAACGACATCCCAGACAGATCAACAGAATTGCCGTGCTCCGTAGTGGTAGTTGTGGTAAAAAAATACTTCACAACCCTGTCTAAGCATCCGATTCACTTGGACTGCTGACACCCCTACTTTCCTTAGAGCCGGACTCAGACTTTGGTACTGGATCGGGTGAGGTCCAGTCTCCAATTGCACACGAACTTTGTGGCAATCAAGAGTGGCCTGACACTTTCCCAAACAGATTCATGCCTAGGATCATCTAGTGATTCTGTAGGCGCGTGGATATTTTTCTCGATCAGATCTACAGGCAGATTTCTCTCCTGGATCATCACCGGGATATTTTTCATGAGCCCTAGTGAATGCATTATTTGCCCACCGGCTGCCCTCACTAGTCTCGAATCATCCCAGAACTCAGACAGAACAGACTCTTTCCGACCAGTCCCGGACTCACAAAACTATGTGTAGCCTCTGTGTCAAAAAGTACGTGTGTTTCCACACCACAAATCCACTTGTGGAAACTATCTCAGTGCATGACCACACCACAAAGAACGTCCCATAACATCCCTCATGGCATTGCCAATAACTTTAATACTTCCACTTCCAGTGGATACCTAGATGAGTAAGATCTCGGTTTGACCACACACTTGGAAAACGTCCCATACCATTCTCCAAGGCGTCTTACTTTTGCGAATGCTCACACCATTCACAAGAGCAATTTTAATATACCTCAATCCCCATCATACTACGGTACTTAAGATCATGTTCTTCCATTGATTGGAACGAACATCATGAGTTTCCTCAATCTTTCCTTGGACGGATTCAGATTGGAATTGATTCATTCCAACTGACTCGATCAATGGAAACCTACCTTGACTTATACCGAGTCCTAACTGATCCATCTGATCAGAAGTCCACTCGTGTACTGGTCATGTAGTGTCTCCCTTGAGTCAGATTTTAATATTGCATATGCTTTACTTATTATGAACGACCATCAAGGGATAACACTTAACTTCAGTAGAATGCTGCACGTTTATTTCAACCTAAGCCGCTCTCTGGTCCATGTTACTTCCCTTGTTCAGGTCATCCATAAACAAGTCTTGCATTGTTTCCATCCCTTCCAACCCGTCTATTACTTCTAAATAACTAGATCGACCAACCTTTCTGTTTATAGGTTCTTGCCCTTGGAAAATGTATTTTGGCTAAGCCGGTTCATCTTAGAATTCCCACATTCACAAGCATGATACCCTAGCTTACCTCAACTGTTTCTTGGCTCACCCAAACTAAGGTTTCATAGTCATCATAGTTTTGGAAAAAATTTCGGTATGGAACGCATAATCTTAGAGCGTTGTCCTAAACAGGATCAAGCATGCTCTGATACCAACTTGTAAGACCCGATCCCGGCCGCCTAGGCCGCGGTCGATGCCTCACATCGCTCGGTCCACTTCCTGGCCGAACCTCTTAATTTTCGCCCTTTATTTATAATATCGCCTAAAGGCGAGGGCTAACTTAGATCTTAGCTAAAGACTTCCCTAGTCATTAATAGCCTAGATCCTATCAACAGATACGCAGCGGATTATTCTGTAGTTAACCATTGGTCTAAAACCAATCTAACACTTGTCTGGTCGAATCACCTTAGCCTTGGTCAGTTTACTCAACTACCAATTAGCTTAAAGGTCAATCCTAAACCCAAACCAAGCCATACAATTCTGAGGTTCCATTCCCCTAAACCATTCTATCTAGACCTACATAAGTAAATGCTAGATCATACCTTTGCCACATCTACAGAGCTTATTAGCTCATCGGTCCTCCATTGACTCGAATTGCTCTTGCTTGACAGCTGGACCACGATCACTCAATGATCTTACTTAAGGTCCTTATCTTGATTCCTGCATCAAACAACTCCCCTAGGTACTTAGTCATTCAACCAACCATCTCCACAGACATAAGTAACCTTTGAGAAGTCTTTGAAAGGATAAGGGTTTGCATCTGGCCTTTCTCGGCTCATGCACACTCAAACATCCCCTTGCCATATAGGCAATAGTACCCAATCCATATTCTGGACTGACAAATCTCATTAGATCCTAAGTCAATCAACCAACCATCCTCACATGACTTGGAACTGATGAGTCATCATCTGGCCTGACCGGCTTTGGGACTTAACCCAAACAACATATATGATTTGTTCATACCAAACGATGCATTCCTTAATCAGATTAGTTCCGACACCTTGAACCATCATTCAGAGGTCAGGTCGTCCATACTCAACCATGATCAGATCTTACACGGCCTTCCTTGAACAATCACACTTAGGCTCAGTATCTATGGTCTACGACACATAGTACTAGCCATACACTTCGTCATGACTCTTAGCCAATCTCGAAGCTATCAACACCAAGGTTGATATCTAGAAGCATCACATCAATACTCTTACTCCAGCAACGTGACTATCCATACTAGTGCTCGGCCATCGAACCATCGTCATGAAACATGATCCGACCACCAGACTTGATAAGCCATCGTCTACTTAGCAGGTACTGATATAACCGGCCTTCCATTGCCATCATGTGGGTCTACGCCCTACATAATGCATATGGCGCCTATCCTACTCACCAACCCAAGGTTTATTGTAAGATATCCCACTTAGCCTTTGCGGCTAAAGCCATCCAACCATAGCCGGATCGTCCATAGTCCCGTCTAACCGTCTGGTTAAGATCTAGGTGCGATCGACCAGTTATAAGTCTGGCCCAAAGGCTCACGGACCTTCTTACCTGATCTGACCCAAAGCCTGGATCCATACCAGAGAGTAAGGCCCAAGACCAAACCGGATTGCCTTGCAACCAATCAGACCTTGCAACACAACACTCCGGTTAAACTAACCGTCCATCCGTTTGACTATGCAGCCGCGGACTGTCCACTTGGTTCGGCCTAAGCCTTGAACCAATGGCACCGTTTGGAACTCACACCCTTTGGGAACTAGTACCCTTTGGACACTCGTGCCTCTTGGCAACTCATGACCCTTGGCAACTCGCACCCATTCAGATGTTCCAACCGTTCGACCTAACTGTCCGTATGGACTGTCTGGTCTGTACGTGTGTCCGGCCTATGGCCAAAGGACCACGCCTTAACCTACACAAGTCATGAACCATTGTGACTGTTCAGGGAAGGGTTGCAACCGTTCAGAACAGAACAGAACCGCCCCTATCCAATCGGATCACCTGAGGCCGGTTGAGACCATGCGCGCGCCTAACTCGACGTTTATGGACCGCGACCGCATTACTCAACCAGAACCACGGTTATAACCAATCCCAACATATCCACAAGGCCACGCCAATGTACAGAAGGAGTAGAAGAAGAATTGGATGAAAAGAATGAGAAGAATAGGACACAATCCAAACGCCCATGGCTAGACCGGTTCGGACTGTCCGATTGTCTTAGCCGATGAGTCGGTGGTTACCCCACTGACCCTATCTGACTGAACCACGGCTTTGGAGTCCTTCTCCAGACCTTTCTCTATGCCTTGGGTATTCATAACCACACGGCCTCCTCTCTCCTAAACCGTTCTCCTTGCCGGAGATACAAAACCACCACGACCGGCCCTTTTCTGGCCGATCTCTTGGCCGGTACTCTCTCTCTCTCTCTCTCTCTACGTTTTTCTATGAGCATTTTACTCTGGAATTGGATAATGAAACCAACAGGAGAGGCCCCATATTTATAGAAAACGAGGGGGTAAGTCTTGCCCCACGAACAGGCATGACTTGCTAGCGAACAGGCACCATCGGCCAAGGGTTGTGCCCTCTAGGCCACTTGCATCCCATCGCCCTTTCTGATTGGGTTTGGGGTCGGTCATAAGCCCAACCCACGCCCCAAGCCTCCTGGACTTAGCCCACGGCCTTGTCCAAAGACCCAACAGCCCATGGCCTCATGGCCGGACCTCACAGCCCGCCACTGACCCGGACCCGGACCATCGGCCTAAAGCCCGAACAGTCCGTCTAGCTGAGATGAGCTGACTCTCAGCTGTCTCAGCTGAGTGAGCTAGTAGTCCAGCTAGTGGAGCTGACTTAGTAGGGACTGAGCTGGAGTGAACTAAACCTAGCTTCGTTGAGCTGGTCGAGCTACTCGTCTACTTCGTCCAGTTACCGTCTTACTCGTCCTAGCTGTCTCTTAGCTTATATAAGGTTAAGTCTAAGTTTCCTTATGTTCTTAACCTTCTTTTTCGACCATGGAACGCTTGCCTTGATGTCCTAAGACTGGCTGGTACGTTTCCTCGAACCATGGCCGTCCTGACAATCCTTTCCAGGATTAGGGGCGTGACAGGCGGACACCTACGGACGTCTTGTGTGTAATGAACACACAGCCCACGTGGCCAAAATCACCCAAACAGTCCACGGGAAGGGCCAGCATGTGGAGTCCAAGAACCAACGTGCTGATATGTGTACTGATGGACAGACACGGACGTCCTGTGTGTGCTGGCGGACACAGACGGACACACACGAACAGCCACGGATGTCATGTGTGTGCTGGCGGACACCCACGGACATCCTGTGTGTACTGACCAGACAGCCCACGTGGGCCAAAATCACCCGAACAGTCCACGGGAAGGGTCAGCGTGCTGAGTCCAACGACCAATGTGCTGATATGTGTACTGATAGACAGCCACGGACGTCCTGTGTTTGCTGATGGACACACACAGACACACACGGACAGCCCCGGATGTCCTGTGTGTGCTGACGGACACACACGGACAGCCCCGGATGTCCTGTGTGTGCTGATGGACACCCACGGACGTCCTGTGTGTACTGAACAGACAGCCCATGTGGGCTAAAATCACCCAAGCAGTCCACGGGAAGGGTCAGCGTGCTGAGTCCAAGGATCAACGTGCTGATATGTGTACTGAAGGACAGTCACGGACGTCCTGTGTGTGCTGACGGACACACACGGACAGCCCCGGACGTCCGGTGTGTGCTGACAGACACACACAGATGTCTTGTGTGTGCTGACGGACACCCACGGACGTCCTGTGTGTACTGAACAGACAGCACACGTGGGCCAAAATCACCCAAACAGTCCACGGGAAGGGCCAGCGTGCTGAGTCCAAGGACCAACGTGCTGATATGTGTACTGATGGACAGCCACAGACGTCCTGTGTGTGCTGACGGACACACACGGACAGACACGGACAGCCACGGACGTCATGTGTGTGCTGACGGACACCCACGGACGTCCTGTGTGTGCTGACGTACACCCACGTACGTCCTTTTTGTACTGAACAGACAGCCCACTTGGGCCAAAATCACCCGAACAGTCCACGGGAAGGGCCAGCGTGCTGATATGTGTACTGATGGACGTCCTGTGTGTGCTGATATGTGTACTGATGGACGTCCTGTGTGTACTGACGGACACACATGGACGTCCTGTGTGTGCTGATGGACACACATGGACGTCCTGTGTGTGCTGACGGACACACATGGACGTCCTGTGTGTGCTGACGGACACACATGGACGTCCTGTGTGTGCTGACAGACATCCACTGACAGCCACGAACGTCATGTGTGCTGGCGGAGACCCACAGACACACACGGACACACACGGACAGCCACGGACGTCCTGTGTGTGCGGACGGACAGCCACGGACAGCCACAGACGTCATGTGTGTGCTGGCGGACACCCACGGACGTCCTTTGTTTACTGAACTGACAGCCCACGTGGGCCAAAATCACCCAAACAGTCCTCGGGAAGGGCCATCATGCGGAGTCCACAAACCAACATGCTGATATGTGAACTGATGGATTGACACGGACGTCCTGTGTGTGCTGACGGACACAGACGGACACACACGGACAGCCACGGACGTCCTGTGCGTACTGACCAGACAGCCCAGGTGGGCCAAAATCACCCGAACAGTCCACGGGAAGGGCCAGAGTGCTGAGTCCAACGACCAACGTGCTGATATGTGTACTGATGGACAGACACAGACGTCATGTGTGTGCTGACGGACACACACAGACACACACAGACAGCCACAGATGTCATGTGTGTACTTATGGACAGCCAAGGACGTCCTGTGTGTGCTGATGGACACCCACGGACGTCCTGTGTGTACTGAACAGACAGCCCACGTGGGCCAAAATCACCCGAACAGTCCACGGGAAGGGCCAGCATGGTTAGATCTTATCAATACTGGGAGTATGTGATAAGGGTTTGATGAAGGCGTGCTAGGAGGAGCATGGACGCCCCTGATGAGGTAACAGGTGGGGACTGCAGACCATTTGACATAGTCTGGTACACTATGGGCAGATCTGGTCCTGCAGTTACACCTTACTCTGTTTTATGATTATTAATCATATTATTCCTTCTTCTTATGATTGAGATTGATGATTAGACATAGTAGCACTGAACCATGGCTTGGCCGGTTCAGAAGAACCCTCCATGGCCTTGGTTTGGCAGCTATGTCTGGATCTCCTACTTCCTGATGGATTTATGGCGATCTGACTTTAGAATCCTCTTAGTGGTGAATTATCATGAATTATCATGGTATTTGGGGATTTTTATCTGATTGATTTAGAGATGGTCCCTTGGGCCGGTTCGGCTGATCTTGGCCGAGATCTATGGGATGGAGGCCGGTTCTGGGAAATCTGATTGGACCATTCTCTTAGTTATGATTTATCATGAACTGTCATGAATTTTAATTGATTTTTGGAGCAGGTTTGCTTGGGGTCGAAATTGCACCTGAGGGCATATTGGGGTCAGATCCTTGTGTTAGGATATCTGATCATATGTTTGTGTGCTGGAACATATTGTCACTTATGATATTGATCATAAGGAATTGCTGGTTATCAACCTTGGTGTTGGTAAGGCAGGCCGTGTGTGATCTGATCATGGGCAAGGATGGACGACCTGATCCTTGGATGATAGATCAAGGTGTCTGATCTGATTGGTCGAAGGATGCACCGGTGGTAAGAGCAACACTAATCAGGTTCAGTGGGACATGGTTCCATGACTGATTAGGAAGTATGAAGACTCATAAGTTCTGAGTCATGTGGGGTGGTTGGTTGATTGACTCAGGATCTGATGGGTATTGTTAGTCCATGAGCTGGACTTGGTATCATAAGTTGATAAGGCAAAAGGATGTGGGACAGTGCATGAGCCGGTAAGGGCCAGATGCATGTCCTTAGCTGTTTGAAGACTTCTCAAGGGTTACTTATGTCTGTGGGGATGGTTGGCTGAATGACTAAGTACCTAAGGGAGTTGTTTTGTGTGTGTAAAGGAGCCGGACGCAGTATATGGCAGCTGGCCATAGCTCGGTCCTAGCTCAGTTCGAGTGTGACAGCTCGATCAGCTGGTTTATGAGTTCATTCAGCTAGAGTAGCTGGGCCGATGAGCTAACAAGCTCCATGGGTGTGGCAAAGGTATGATCTAGCAATGTTGCATAGATCTAGATAGAATGGTTAGGGGAATGGAACCTCAGATTTGTATGCCTTGATTTGGGTTCGGGATTGACCTTGGAGCTAGCTGGTAGTTGAGTATACTAACCATTAGCCGAGGTGATTCGACCAGACAAGTATTATATTGGTTATAGACCAATGGTTAAGTAGATACTATTCCGCTGTGCATAAGTTGAAAGGATCTAGCTAGGGAATGACTAAGGTAGTCTTGAGCTAGGATCTGAGTTAGCCCTCGCCAATGGGCGATATTTTAAATAAAGGGCAAAATTTTTAGAGGTTCGGTCCGGGTATGGACTGAGCGACGTGAGGCATCGACCGCGGCCTAGTCGGCCGGGATCGGGTCTTACAAGTTGGTATCAGAGCATGCTTGATCCAGTTACGGACAGTGCTCAAGGATGTTGAGTTCCAAACCGAAATTATTTCTGAAAACTATGATGACTTGGAACCTTAGCTGTGGTGAGCCAAGCGAGAGTTGAGGTAAGATTGGTTTCATGCTTGTGAACGGGGAAGTTCCAAGATGAGCCGGCTTAGCCAAGATACACTCTTACACGGCAAGACCCTGAAAACATAAAGGTTAGTTTATCTAGTTATTTCGGAATAGTAGACGGATTGGATGATGGACGCAATGCAAGATCTTTGTATGGACGACCTGGACAAGGGAAGTAACATGGACCAGAGAGTGGCTTAGGTTGAAAGAAACGTGCAGCACTCTCTTGGAGGTAAATGTTATCCCTTGGTGGCCGTTCAAAACAAGTGAGCATATGCAATGTTCATGTTAGTCTAAGGGAGACGCTACATGGCTAGTACATGAGTGGACTTGTGATCAGATGGATCAGCTTGGACTCAGTGTAAGTCAAGGTAGGATTCCTTAAGATTGAGTGAATGGAATGGATCAATTCCAAGAGGAATTGGAAACACGATGTTAAGTATCTTAGTATGATGAGGATTGAGGTATACTATAAACACTTTTGTGAATGGTATGGGACGTTCACAGATGTGTGATGCTTTGGAGAATGGTATGGGACATTTTCCAAATGTGTGATCAAACCGAGATACTACTCATCTAAGTACTTAATGATCGGTGGTGTGGAAACACACGTACTTTTCGATACTGGAACTGCACATAGTGTTGTGAGTCCAGGAATGATTGGAAAAGGTTTGTTCCAGTATGGAACATGGGATGGTCCTGAACGAGTGAGTGCGGCCGGAGGGCAAGTTATGAACTCACTCGGTCTGGTTAAGGACATCCCTGTGGTGATCTTGGATAGGCCGATGCCTATAGATCTGATTGTTGTCCCCCTCAAGCATCATGAAGTGATCTTGGGCATGGACTGGTTGGGAAAGTATCAGGCAACTCTAGGTTGTCACCGGGGAAGGGTGCAACTTGAGAACGAGTTTGGACCCCCGATTAAGTACCAAGGAATCAAGCCAACCTCTTGTAGTTTGGTGGTTTCAGCAGTCCAAGTAGAACGGATGCTTGGAAATGGTTGTGAGGCCTTTTTGGCTACCATTTACACTGATGAGGTTGTAGGGGCCTGTGACCCAGAGGGTATACCGTTGGTTCGGGAATTTCAGGATGTGTTTGGGGCACCACAGGGCATTACCCCTGATAGGTCTGACCCATTCATCATTGAATTGGAACCTGGAACGGCCCCATTATCTAAAAATCCATATAGAATGGCACCAGCTCAGATGGCAGAGCTGAAGAAGCAACTTGAGGATTTGCTTGAGAAGGGGTTCATACGCCCTAGTGTATCACCTTGGGGAGCACCTGTAAGACCCGATCCTGGATTCCCCAATCCAACCAGACCGCGGCCTCACCAAACAATGCAACCAGTTTCATTTACATATACAAGTTCAAGTGTTAAATAATTCTAAGTCTTTTTCAGAGTTTTGAGGTTCCAACATTAACACTTAAACAATCCAACATCGACTAGGGCAAATAGATATTTCATAGATAATAACCAAGGTTCATACATCATTCATCATCCTAATAAATAGATCACACACTAGAATCGCATAAGTTCACAAGTTGCACAATAGGCTACAATAATTACACAATTTTCATAATCAACCCAATCACCACACATCTTCCCATGGCTGCGGTCCTCATGGTGCTTTTCCCTTACCACGGTCCATTTCTGGTCCTGGATCCAACACAAACAAACACACAATCACAAGGTTAGATTACAAAACAAGAATCAGTTCACATTGCATGGTCGGATCCAATCTAGTCAAGAACAATCTCAGCCATTAACATCCCACACAAGAACTAGGGGCTTTAATGGGGATTTGATCTGGCCAAGGCCTTAAGATCGATAGATCCTTCCCTGTAATATCATAAAACAATCGATAGTACAATATATATGAAGAAAACAGAGTAGAAGAAGTCAGAGTATGGAGTGGCCAATCGATCCAAACCGGCCATACTCACACGGCCATCATCCGCGGCCTTGTCCGGTTACTCTTGGCCACACCTCTCACCTTAGGAGTTCGGTCTCCAGGGGCGACTTCCTTCTCTTTCTCCTTTGCCTTCTCCTTGTCTTTCTGCCTCAAATCCATTCTCTTGATCACACGCCCAAACACACAAGGAACACTCAAGAACAATCTCTTGGATCAAATCGGCCAATCCAAGGTTTGTGTCTCTCTTTCTCTCTTGAATTTTCTCTGTGTTTCTCTTGGAACACCATGCAACCTCACTATCTCGTCAAGGTACACTTGCACAATCCTGTCGACCCCATCCCCTTTCTTGATAGGCAGGAAATGAGCCGACTTGGTTAGCCGATCAACCACAACCCATACTGCATCTTTCTTACTCCTGGTCGTGGGAAACCCAGTCACAAAATCCATTGTGATGTGATCCCATTTCCATTCTGGTATGGGTAGGTTCTGAAGTAGACCACTGGGAACCTGATGTTCTGCCATCACCAATTGACAAGTGGGACACTTAGCCACCCACTCTGCAACATCAGATTTCATCCTCACCCAATGGTAGTACCTTTTCAGATCCCTGTACATCTTGTTCAGTCCAGGATGAACTGAAAACTTAGACTTATGAGCCTGTCTCATTATCTCTTCTTTGAGTTCCTTATCATTAGGAACACTGACCCTCCCATTGACGAAGATGGTACCATTGTCAGTTGTCTGGTACTCAGTCTTGTCATTGGCGGCTACCTTCTTTAGATTTTCATCCAGGCCCTGTGCTTGCCTGATCCTGGTCAGGAGATCGGCCTGGTTCACTGCCTCCAACCCCAATGGCTCATCTGAACCAACCAAGGTGTTGAGGTTCAAGGACCTGATCATCCCTTCCAGTTCATCCGCCTCCCTCTCAGATGACACTTCAGCCCTTCTACGGCTCAAAGCATCAGCCACTAGGTTAGCTTTCCCAGGATGATAAGCTATGTCCAGAACATAATCTGCAACAAACTCCATCCACCTCCTCTGCCTTAAGTTTAACTCAGGCTGAGTGAATATGTACTTCAAGCTCTTATGGTCTGTGAGTATTTGCACCCTGGCACCATAAAGATATGATCTCCATATCTTTAATGCAAATACTACTACAGCCATCTCCAAATCATGGGTCGGATAGTTACCCTCATGCTTCCTTAACTGTCGGGAAGCATAGGCTATCACCTTCCCATGTTGTGTCAAAACACAACCAAGACCGGTTATGGACGCATCCGTATACACCACATAAGGCTGATCAGCCTCAGGCAACACCAGGACAGGTGCATTAGTCAACATGTTCTTGAGTGCTGCAAAACTTTTCGCACACTCCTCAGACCATGTGAACCTCACGTCCTTGCCTGTCAGCTTAGTCATAGGTTGAGCTATGCTCGAGAACCCCTTGACATATTTCCTGTAATAACCAGCCAACCCTAAGAAGCTTCTAACTTCCGTAGCATTCTTTGGCTGTGGCCATTCCTGGATACATTTGATCTTATCTTGATCCGCTGAGACTCCTTTATCAGACACCACATGTCCAAGGAACCCAATGCTCTTCTGCCAGAAACTACACTTGCTTAGCTTAGCAAAGAGCTTCTGTTCTCTCAGGCGGCCCAACACCGCCCTAAGGTGTCTTTCATGGTCCTCCTTTGTCTTGGAATACACGAGTATATCATCAATGAAGATGATCACAAACTCGTCCAAGTATTCCCTGAAGATGCCGTTCATCATCTTCATGAATGCAGCAGGTGCATTGGTCAGTCCGAACGGCATAACCACAAACTCATAGTGGCCATACCTAGTTCGGAACGCTGTCTTCCTCATATCATCTGGTGCAATGGGGATCTGATGATACCCAGAGGCCAGGTCAATCTTGGAGAACCACTTGGCTCCACGGAGTTGATCCAACACTCATCAATCCTGGGTAAAGGGTACTTGTTCTTCACAGTCACCCTGTTCAAACCCCTATAATCAATGCACAACCTAAAGCTACCATCCTTTTTCTTAACAAATAGGACTGGTGCTCCCCAAGGTGATACACTAGGGCGTATGAACCCCTTCTCAAGCAACTCCTCAAGTTGCTTCTTCAGCTCTGCCATCTCAGCTGGTGCCATTCTATATGGACTTTTTGATAATGGGGCCGTTCCAGGTTCCAATTCAATGATGAATGGGTCAGCCCTATCAGGGGGAATGCCCTGTAGTGCCCCAAACACATCCTGAAATTCCCGAACCAACGGTATACCCTCTGGGTCGCAGGCCCCTACAACCTCATCAGTGTAAATGGTAGCCAAAAAGGCCTCACAACCATTTCCAAGCATCCGTTCTACTTGGACTGCTGAAACCACCAAACTACAAGAGGTTGGCTTGATTCCTTGGTACTTAATCGGGGGGTCCAAACTCGTTCTCAAGTTGCACCCTTCCCCGTGACAATCTAGAGTTGCCCGATACTTTCCCAACCAGTCCATGCCCAAGATCACTTCATGATGCTTGAGGGGGACAACAATCAGATCTATTGGCATCGGCCTATCCAAGATCACCACAGGGATGTCCTTAACCAGACCGAGTGAGTTCATAACTTGCCCTCCGGCCGCACTCACTCGTTCAGGACCATCCCATGTTCCATACTGGAACAAACCTTTTCCTATCATACTTGGACTCACAAAACTATGTGTAGCTCCAGTATCAAATAATGTGTGTGTTTCCACACCACCAATACTTAAGGTCCCTACACAAGACCCATCAAAGTATATCTATCCATCCTAGGTTCCATACCATGCAATTCTACTGGAATTGTAAAATTAGTAGTCTAGAATGTTACCAGTGATCGCTTGGAAAGGCTGAGTCCCATCCACATCCTTGGATAGCTCATACACACGAGGTGTTGAGGTCTGGCCTCGTCCCTGGACTGGCCTGCTAGCCTCTCCATGTCCCTTACTTTGGTTGCCTTGCAACTTAGGGCAATCCCTGCGGTAGTGGCCCTTCTGGCCGCAGTGGTGACATGTCCTGGACTCACCCAACGGGCTTGGACAATCCTTGGCTGAGTGATCCATCTTACCACATCCAGTACAGGCACCCATGGCCTTCCAGCACTCTCCACCGTGGTATCGACCACACTTAGAGCACTCTGACCTACCACTTGAGGTTTTACCCTCCTCGGTCGAGAACCTCTTCCTCTTCTTGTCACACCTCTGACCCGAGGATACCACCACACTCTTCAGCTTCTGCTTACCCTCCTTGGTGAGGTTGGTCTCCAGCAAGGCCATCCTCTCAACCAACTCAGAAACCGTGTGGAACTTACAAACAGAACAGTAGGTTCGAAGTTCCACCCTTAGGCCTCGGATGAACCTTCGGACTTGAACCTTCTCATCCTCCAGTTCTCTTCCCACATACCTCCTGAGTCGGTTGAACTCTTCTTCATACTCACGAACAGTCCTCCGTCCCTGAGTCAAGTCCAGGAACTTGGACTCCAAACGATCCCACGCCTCAGCAGGAAAGTACTTATGGTTGAACTCAACCTCAAAGTCAGCAAAGTGCTCAATGGTACCATTGGTACGATTGTCCAAAGCTAACCACCAATTATGTGTATCTCCCTCCAGGAAGTGTACTGCTATGTCCTTCTGGTAATCCTCAGGACATCGTGTGGACTTGAAGTTTCGAACCAACCTGGTTCTCCACTCGTCCGCCTCCATAGGATCAACACTTCCAGCAAAGTGTTTGGTTCCCAACTTGGAGATATGCTCCAGCACCTTCAGGTAGTCCATACCATGCACTGGCCTGACCGGTGGGTCTATCTTAATCACCTCAGCCACACGGCCAGCACCAACATCAGCCACTCCAGCAGCAACCCGAACCGGGGGATTAGCCTGTCCCACGGACGAGTTCACCAATGGTGTGAACGCCTGTGTCAAGGAGGCTATCTGAGCTCCCATGATCTGCATAGCCTCCACCAAGCCCCTTATGGTCGGCTCAATGACCTCCTCGGCACCAGTGACCCGAACATTGTTTGCATCAACATTCTGGCCACTCCCAGCACCAACGTTGGACGACCCAGTATCGTCTCCATGGACTTGCTCTTGCTGCTCGTCCACATTAGTTTCATTAACCTCAGTAGGAAGAGTTGGACCCACTGGAAGTCCGGTTGCATTGTCCACCTGCTCCACCAGAGCGGGTAGCACTGTGGTTGGAATGGTTCCAGCTGGTAACACTCCGGTCTGTTCAGCACCATCCTGCCCCAGACGCTCCAGTTGCCTCCTTTCCTTTCCGAGATTTATACCTTCTTGTACCCTTAGGAGTTACAAACACAAACAAAAGGTTAGTCCACAACTGAACACACAAACCTCAATCACTCCTAAGTTAATCAGTACAAAAGATTACTTAGAACCCAACTATCTCACCATGAGTCCAAACGGCCAAGTGTGTGGTGAGCTAGGATAACCCAACAAATCCTAGAATCAAGAATGCTCTGATACCAACTTGTAAGACCCGATCCTGGATTCCCCAATCCAACCAGACCGCGGCTTCATCAAACAATGCAACCAGTTTCATTTACATATTCAAGTTCAAGTGTTAAATAATTCTAAGTCTTTTTCAGAGTTTTGAGGTTCCAACATTCACACTTAAACAATCCAACATCGACTAGGGCAAATAGATATTTCATAGATAATAACCAAGGTTCATACATCATTCATCATCCTAATAAATAGATCACACACTAGAATCGCATAAGTTCACAAGTTGCACAATAGGCTACAATAATTACACAATTTTCAGAATCAACCCAATCACCACACATCTTCCCATGGCCGCGGTCCTCATGGTGCTTTTCCCTTACCACGGTCCATTTCTGGTCCTGGATCCAACACAAACAAACACACAATCACAAGGTTAGATTACAAAACAAGAATCAGTTCACATTGCATGGTCGGATCCAATCTAGTCAAGAACAATCATCAAAAATGTCAAATCTGACCCCTTTAAAAAGAGATCCAAATACCAAATAAAATTCATGATAAATCATGAAAATTCAGAAGAAAAATATTCCCATAATCAGATTCAAAAGAACCGGCTCAGATCATAGTGATCTCGGCCATGAACATCCCACACAAGAACAAGGGGCTTTCATGGGGATTTGATCAGCCAAGGCCTTAAGATCGATAGATCCTTCCCTGTAATATCATAAAACAATCGATTGTACAATATATATGAAGAAAACAGAGTAGAAGAAGTCAGAGTAAGGAGTGGCCAATCGATCCAAACCGGCCAGACTCACACGGCCATCATCCGCGGCCTTGTCCGGTTACTCTTGGCCACACCTCTCACCTTAGGAGTTCGGTCTCCAGGGGCGACTTCCTTCTCTTTCTCCTTTGCCTTCTCCTTGTCTTTCTGCCTCAAATCCATCCTCTTGATCACACGCCCAAACACACCAGGAACACTCAAGAACAATCTCTTGGATCAAATCGGCCAATCCAAGGTTTGTGTCTCTCTTTCTCTCTTGAATTTTCTCTGTGTTTCTCTCTGTGTGAAAGTGAGTAAAAATCGACCAGAATGGCAGAAATGAGAGAGAGAGGACGACTTAAACTGTCCCCAACCGCCTGGGCGAACAGTTACCCAAAATCACATCCCTTCTTCCCAAAACCGTCCCATAACCGCCCATTGGCGGTTTCTCCCCTTTTCTTCCTTTGACAAATCGATCACTGAGCCTCAGCTCACACTCTGGAAGCTTGCCCACTCCCTGTCCCAAGCCTAAGACAAATTTGGTCGAACCGTCCTGCACCCGGACCATCGGCTCGCCCAGTAACCGTCCCGGACTTGTCCACACTGATCCGAACCAGAACGCACCGTCAACCGGATTGAGGTGACCTCCAGCTGTTCCCAGCTGAGTGAGCTAGTCCACCAGCTCCTGTGAGCTGAACAGATCATGGTGAACTGAATACCAGCTGAACCGAGCTGATTGAACTCAAACCAACACTCGTCCAGCTGCCTAAACACTCACTCAACTCCTTTACCCTTGTTTCCATCGTATCCTGGTTAAGTCTCAGCTGACTGATGCCCTTAACCTTCATTCAGGACCATGATACGCTTGTCTCAAGGTCTAATGACCTGACTGGTGCGTCTCCCTGCACCATGGCCCGTCCGGGCGATCCTATCTAGGATCAGGGACATGACAGCACCAGTCCTATTTGTTAAGAAAAAGGATGGTAGCTTTAGGTTGTGCATTGATGATAGGGGTTTGAACAGGGTGACTGGGAAGAACAAGTACCCTTTACCCAGGATTGATGAATTGCTGGAATCATAAACCTTATTGTCCAGGAAGGACTTAAGGGAACAGAATAATCTGTTAGGACTCATGGTAGAGTGACCAGCCTAAAGATTGGAACATGTTCGCTAGGACTTGGCTGGTGCATCGAGTGGCTTGGAGATTGGTTGAATCTACTAAGACTTGAGTACTCAGTATGTTCCTAGGTACTGAATTTTATCTGGTCATGGAACTAGAGCGTTCTACATGGACTTGGTGTCTACTACGAACGCAACCTGGAGAGTTGGGTCAGTGAGACAAGTCATGTCTTTGTATGGGTGCTTGATGGACCACTTGATAAGATTTTGGGTTAAATATCTATCAAGTGGGGGAGACTTGTTGTGTATATGATGACCAAGAGGTGGTCAGTGAGAAGGAACAAGGTGGGAGATGCAACGAATTGATTAGAAAGAACCAATTGAGCATGCTCCATGTTCCGGGTACAAAGGAGTTCGGATGGAACCTTTGTCATGAGACAAGAGGTTAACACCACTGGATTCGAGGACGAATCCTTCGTAAGTGGGGGAGACTTGTCATGTCCCCGATCCTGGATAGGATCGTCCGGATGGACTGCGGTGCGAGGAAACGCACCATTCAGGTCATATGACCTAAAGATAAGTATATCATGGCCTGAAGGTAAGGTTAAGGGCATCAGGGAGCTAAGGCATAGCTAATCCAAGAAGGAGACAAGCTCAAAGGAGCTGGAAAAGCGAGCTGGTAGCTGGACAAGATCCAGGTGAAGCTCGATGAAGTGAGTGATCAGAATGGATCATGGGAAAACTAAGTCTAGGTCTGGAAATTGACCAAGGGACTTAGAAGGATTGAAGAAGATAAAGGAAGCAAGCTGGACACAGTGTATAACAGCTGGGCGATGCAGTAAGCAAGCTCGACCAGCTAGGTGAAGTGTAGTGCAGCTCGATGTAGCTCACTGAAGTGTAGGTCAGCTCCCTGAGCTGGATGGTCTAGCTCACTCAGCTGTATCAGCTGGGGATCAGCTCAACTCAGCTGGACTGAGTGTTCGAGTCTTGGGAAGTTGGTTCGGGTCGGGACAGTGACCAGGCCATGTGGATGACCCATGTGTACCAATGGGCTGGAGGGCTCTTGTGGTTGGGTCATGGGCGTGGGCAATCAGTCTGGGCCTTGTTTGGACTTGTCCAGGAGTGGTTTGGCAGTTCCAGGGCGTGTGGTAACTGCCAACCCGTTTGTACCCTTTCGGTCACGAACAGTTCACATCCGATGGATCATGATACGTTCGTACCTCTTGGATCACGACACGTTTGTACCTCTTGGATCACGACATGTTCGTACCTCTTGGATCACGACATGATCCTTGGCAACACGCAACCTTGGATCACGATGCACCCTTTGGTCATTGGTACCCTTTGGTCCTCGTACCCTTTGATACTTGCAACCATTGGTATCTCGTACCTTTTGGTTACTTGCATCCTTTGGTAACTCATGACCCTTGGCAACACGCAACCTTTGGCGACTAGTACCCTTTTGATCCAACCTATCCGCTATGGTTAGCAATCAACGTAACCAACGATGACCCCATGGTCTATGACGTGGTAATATGGTTAACTATCACGTTCCATATATATATATATATATATATATATATCGTATAGACATAATAATATAAAGAGACAGAGATAGAACCACTCACAGCCGCTATAGCCCTTACCAATTGGTCAGTCCGTCTCTCAGCTAACCACCCTTGGTCCTTGGCGCCTATTTCCGTCCAGGAATAGGTCTTCCTATTGGCCTTAGTGACTTATAAAAGCTACGGCCTCATATGGCTAAAGCCATACTCACCATGAACCGGATAGTGCCCTTATGGTTTTGATCCCGGATTTTGCCCTTCCGGCTTGGATCCTCGTTTCTCATTGGGGGATCCCTTTGTTTAGGACGTGTGTCCTTTGTCTCAGACAGAATGAGACTGAATGAGAATGAATGAATTGATCTCTGGTCGTGCAACCTATACATAGGCAACCAAAGGTCATGTGCGAAGGGACACATCCCTTCGAAGCATCCTTTTGGGACAGATCTTGGCCATCGATTACAATCAACGGTCCAGATCGTACCTGTTCGGAAATAGAAGGTTCCAGACATTATAGCCACGTCCAACCTAAGCCCAGACTTGGTACCCAAGCCCACGGCCTGCCAAAAAGAGCCCAACGACTCATGGACAACATGGCCGGACCTTATGGCCCGCCACTGACCCGGACCCGGACCATCGACCCGAAACCTGAACAGTCCATCGAGCTGAGATGAGCTGACTCCCAGCTGCCTCAGCTGAGTGAGCTAGTAGTCCTGATGGTTGAGCTGACTTAACTTGGAACGAGCTAGGGTGAGCTTGACCGAGCTACGTCTAGCTGATGGAGTTTCTCGTAAGCATCGCCCAACTTCTGTACAGCTTATCCTAGCTGACTTCTTTCTCTTATAAGGTTAAGTCTCAGCATCCTGACGCCCTTAACCTTCTATCTTGGCCATGGAACGCTAGCCTTAAGGTCTTAAGACCGGCTGGTTCGTTTCCTCGAACCATGGCCGTCCCGACGGTCCTTATCCAGGATCGCAGATGTTACATGGACAGCCACGGACGTCCTGTGTGTGCTGACGAACACAGATGGATGCACACGGACAGCCATGGACGTCCTGTGTGTGCTGGCGGACACCCACAGACGTCCTGTGTGTATTGAACAGACAGCCCACGTGGGCCAAAATCACCCGAACAGTCCACGGGAAGGATCAGCGTGCTGAGTCCAAGGACCAACGTGCTGATATGTGTACTGATGGACAGCCACGGACGTCCTGTGTGTGCTGAAAGACACACACGGACAGCCACATACGTCCTGTGTGTGCTGACATACAGCCACGTACGTCCTGTGTGTGCTGACGGACACACACGGACGTCCTGTGTGTGCTGACACACACAGACGTCCTGTGTGTACTGAACAGACAGCGTGCTGAGTCCAAGAACCAGCGTGCTGATATGTGTACAGGAAGGTCTAGCGTGCTGAGTCCAAGGACCAGCGTGCTGATATGTGTACTGATGGACAGCCATTGTAATAACCCTTATGAGCCAATCAATTTTTGGTCGAGAAAAATCCCGCTCTACCAGTTTTTAGTTGGTTCAACAACGATTAATAAAATATAAAGATCGACCCGGTAGATTAATTCCTCGAAGGGGCTGTCTTGTGGTTGAAAGAACTTCACTTGATAGTTTGGTCGAGTCTTAAATATTTTGGTTGAATTTTTATTAAACTGGAAGAGATTTTCCGAGAACAAGACGAGAGCCAAAGACAAGGAATATTTGGTTGAAAAATTATTGAAAATTATCAACCAACTGCTACAATTAATTTTGGACCAGACTCATGTCTTCCACCAGCCTGCTTGCTCAGTCTTTAATCACATGACTTGCACCTGCCTGCTTGCCTAGCTTCTTCAGTATCTGTCACATGACAATCACAAGCTGCCTGCTTGCCTTGTTTCTTAGATTGTCATGTGAGAAGCACATGAAAAGGCTGGAGTTTCTTCAGGTTAAGGAAAGGACAGCAGCTTGTGCTGAGAGTGCTGAAGCAGCTGGCCAGCTGTCCCCACTCAGCTTAGCTTTGTCCTGAGTGAAACCCTCACCTGAAGCAAGCTCACCTCATATTTAACCCCTCTCCAGCTGCTTCCCACGTTTAGAACCCTGCAGAAAAACCTAGAGAATTTCAGAGAGAAAGAGAGAAAGAAGAACAGAAAAATCAGTAAGAAAAATCAGGAAAATAAATAAAAACAAAATTGGTGGTGACCTAATCTTCAACCTTAGCTCAGTTTGTTACTTTGAGAAAGATCAGAAGGTGAGATTTTTAAATAAAACCCTAGACCTAGTTGAGTTCAGATCATGATCAGACCTTGATCATTCTCTTTGATCAGTCCAGCCACAAGCTTACCTTGGAGAAGAGGATAAGCTAAGGCCATCTAGTCCTTTGGTTCATCTTGGTAAGCTTTGGTCTCTTACCTCAGTCATGTCTTGATCAGAGCTAGTTGATGTTTAGATAAGAACTTGGTCGGATCAGTTCTCTAAGTGGTGATATAGTTTAGATTTTGATTAATTTCGGTTTGAATCAACCTCTTAGAATCACCAGCTATGATGTTTTGATCTGGCCTTGAGTAAACCGATTTGAACTCAGTCTGATCTTGTCCTGAACTATGGTAGACTGACTAGAACCGAGCTGAACTTGTATAGTCTGAGCAGAACCAAGCTTGAACTGATCAGATCTAAGGTGTTAAGGCATGAACCGAACTGATCTTGTGATCATACCACTCTGTTTCAGGTCAGAGGTAGAGTAAAGCTTGAAGTATCCAGTCCTGTCCATTCAGCCTTGTTCAACTGGAACTCAAGTCTTGTCCAAGCCAGTTTCAAGATTAATCTTTAGGTGAGTCTAGATAGATGTTGAGATTGATTGAGTTAGTAAAGTCTCTCAAGTTTATAAGAATGTGTTATGTTTACTTATTGTGAACTATACATAAGAGTAATCAAAAGGTTAAAATGAGGTTAATCATAATCATAGTACTTGTTCTCAAGTACTCATCTTAATTATGAAATAATCATGGTTTTGATTATAGATTAATCTTGGTTTAATTAAGAATTAATCTTGGTTTAATTGAGAATTAATATGAGATTAATTAAAGAGTAATCATGATTAATTAAGTACTAACCTTGGATTAATTAAAGATTAATATGAGATGGAAGTGAGGTATATGATTTGATTCACAATGATGGAAGAATATTCCTTATAAATAAATATCCAGATATGAAATATATTTCCACTGCATACAAATGAAGTTGATTGCTTGAGACTAGTTACTCATGACTCATTTGTGATGCAGGTAACCAATAGGCGGGTGATATACCTTGGATTTGACCCGTTTTCATCCATGGTATATAGGTGTTTTACTATATATATATATATCTATGTTTTCTACTCTTCTAGGTATGTTTTCAGGTTCAGGTGCATTTCGGAGTAAAGCTATGACTTTGGAGCATTTTGGAGCTTAAAGGACATTTCACCCGAGCTGACCATGTAGAGGTCGACGAGAGGAAGAACAATCGATCGATGCGCATCAGTGCTATCGATCGACACCAAGGGATGCCTCGACAAATGAAGATTAATATCGATCAATGTACACAAGTACCATCGATCGATGTCGAGACATTAGACACGCGACATTTTGGATCCAACAGACTTAAAACACAAGGCCAAGCCAAATTACGAAAATGCCCTGACGAGTTTTTAACCTAGTAGATTATATACTGCCTAAGTGTTTTGATGGCAGGGAGAGCTTTTTGTTACAGTTTCACTTTGAGAGAGAAGAGAGAGTTTTGGAGAGAAGATCACTTGTGATTGGAACTCCTTGTTTTCATTTCTTTTCATCTATACTATGAATTTCTATTTCTTCATTGTTATGAATTGCTTTGCTATGTCTGAGTAGTTCACTTATTAGATCCAGGGTTCAGATAGGTTTGTGGAATTAGCCCCAAACTATAGATCTACCTTGTTGTGATATTCATGATAGATTTGTATTCACTACTTGTTTTAGCCTTGCTAACTAGAACTTGATCATAGGATTGCATATTCAAGCACCCTTGTTATCCCATCCTGACATCTATCTATCATATTAGGACTGCTAGAGAGGGCTAACCGCCAATTTAATATCTTATTAGGGCATATCATACTCGCACATAGGCCTGGCTAGAACCCGTCGATCGATGTCCTCAACTGACTATCGATCGACGTTGGCAAAGGTGTATCGGTCGACGTCCCAATAGGACCATCGATCGACACTCTTTCGTTGTCGACATACTAACCGTTGAGACACGAGATCTAGCTTGTTAACCAGTGAAACATGCGACAGCTGATCACTGAGTTAAGCGATTGAGCTCTAATATATCATGCATGCAACAAATAGGCATCTATAGGTATTATAATCTCCAACACCTGAATAGTGGCCCTGCATCTAATATCATTTCCAACCAAGTTACATTTACTATTTACTTCGCTTGTTACTGTTGCTAATTCATTTAAACATTTACAACTCTTAGAATTAATAAACACCAGATTTAATTGTTCACTAGCTCCTTGTGGATTCGATCCGTAAGTACTACATCTGAACCTCTTTTGATGAGAGTAACACTCCTTAGGGTAATTTGAGTGGTATCAGCGGGAGACCTTACTCTAGGACGGGAAGGAACAGCATTAGCCAGCCGCAGTTTTATTATCCTTGCAAAGTCATTTTCATATATCTTATGTATAAGATTTGTTGACCGAAAACCTCGAGGTTAATTTATAAAAAATTTTGTAAGATGCTTTTGATTGATATATAAAGAATTTTTTTTTTAGTACGGGTTCCATATGATATTAGTCCATGTCCGGACGAACTAACTATCGGGTATTACTTTGTCGGGTTGAAAAGCCTAGAGTTATATCCGATAGGAGCGTTGGTGTTCTTTGGTTGTTGTTCTAAGGCGATCGGAAGTATTCTGAGAACCTCAGATCGACAATCGAGGAACACCGACCGTGTCATTTCCGGTCATCTACGATCGGGAGTGTCATAGACACCCACGGACGTCCTGTGTGTACTAAACAAACTACCCACGTGGGCCAAAATAACCCAAACAGTCCACGGGAAGGGTCAGCGTGCTGAGTCCAAGGACCAACGTGCTGACATGTGTACTGATGGACAGCCACGGACGTCCTGTGTGCTGATGGACACAAACGGACAGCCACAGACGTCCTGTGTGTGCTGACGGACACACACGGATGTCCTGTGTGTGCTGATGGACACCCACGGACGTCCTATGTGTACTGAACAGACAGCCTAAGTGGGCCAAAATCACCCGAACAGTCCACGGGAAGGGCCAGCGTGCTGAGTCCAAGGACCAGCGTGCTGAGTCCAAGGACCAGCGTGCTGAGTCCAAGGACCAGCGTGCTGAGTCCAAGGACCAGCGTGCTGAGTCCACGGACCAGCGTGCTGAGTCCAAGGACCAGCGTGCTGATATGTGTACTGATGGACTGCCACAGACGTCTGTCATGTGTGTGTGCTAACGGACACACACGGCCAAAATCACCCAAACAGTCCACGGGAAGGGTCAGCGTGCTGAATCCAAGGACCAACGTGCTGATATGTGTACAGATGGACTGCCACGGACGTCCTGTGTGTGCTGACGGACACACACGGACAGCCACAGACGTCCTGTGTGTGCTGACGGACACACACGGACGTCCTGTGTGTGCTGACGGACACACACAGACGTCCTGTGTGTGCTTACGGACACCCACGGACGTCCTGTGTCTACTGAACAGACAGCCCACATGGGCCAAAATCACCCGAACAGTCCACGGGAAGGGCCAGCGTGCTGAGTCCAAGGACCAGCGTGCTGATATGTGTACTGATGGACAGCCTTGGACGTCTTGTATGTGGTGACGGACACACACGGACAGCCACAGACGTTCTGTGTGTGCTGACGGACAGCCACAGACGTCCTGTGTGTGCTGGCAGACACCCACGGACGTCCTGTGTGTACTGAACAGACAGTCCACGTTGGCCAAAATCACCCAAACAGTCCACGGGAAGGGCCTGCGTGCTGAGTCAAAGGACCAGCGTGCTGATATGTGTACTGATGGACAGCCACGGATGGCCTTTGTTCGCTGACGGACACACATAGACACACACGGACACACACGGACAGCCACAGACGTCCTGTGTGTGCTGACGGACAGACACGGACAGCCACAGACGTCCTGTGTGTGCTGGCGTTCACCCACGAACGTCCTGTGTGTATTGAACAGACAACCCGCGTGGGCCAAAAACACCCGAACAGTCCACGGGAAGGGTCAGCGTGCTGAGTCCAAGGACCAACATGCTGATATGTGTACTGATTGACAGCCACGGACGTCCTGTGTGTGTTGACGGACACACACGGACACACACGTACAGCCACGGACGTCCTGTGTCTGGTGACGGACACACACAGACGTCCTGTGTGTACTAAACAGACAGCCCACGAGGGCCAAAATCACCCGAACAGTCCATGGGAAGGGCCAGCGTGCTGAGTCCAAGGATCAGCGTGCTGATATGTGTACTGATGGACAGCCACAGACATCCTGTGTGTCTGCTGACGGACACACACAGACAGCCACGGACGTCCTGCGTGTACTGACGGACAGGAACGGACAGCCACGAACATCCTGTGTGTGCTGGTGGACACCAACGGACGTCCTGTGTGTACTGAACAGACAGCCCACGTGGGCCAAAATCACCCAAACAGTCCACGGGAAGGGCCAGCGTGCTGAGTCCAAGGACCAACGTGCTGTATGTGTACTGATGGACAGCCACGGACGTCCTGTGTGTGCTGATGGACACACACGGACAGCCACAGACGTCCTGTGTGTGCTGACGGACACACATGGACGTCCTCTGTGTGCTGACGGACACCCACGGATGTCTGTGTGTGCTGACGGACACACACGGACACACAAAGACAGCCACGAACGTCCTGTGTGTGATGACGGACAGCCATGGACGTCCTCTGTGTACTGAACAGACAGCCCAAGTGGGCCAAAATCACCCAAACAGTCCACGGGAAGGGCCAGCATGCTGAGTCCAAGGACCAACGTGCTGATATGTGTACTGATGGACAGCCACGGACGGCCTGTGTGTGTTGACGGACACACACGGACACACACGGACAGCCACATACGTCCTGTGTGTGTTGACGGACAGACACAGACG
>NW_022610712.1:0-71911 GCF_000309985.2 Brassica rapa
AGGGAAAAAGAGTAAAGACCTTGCAGCCTAAGGGGATTGGCTCCTTCTCTTCCCAAGATCAATGAGGCCCAACCTGATTGTGGAATGGACTCCATTGTCTTCTGTCTTGCAGCCTTGGTGAACACATCCGCTAGCTGATCTTCACTCCTTGTGTAGCATGGCAAGATCACCCCTAGCACAATCATCTGCCTCACCTTTGTGACAATCAACTTCAAATGTGCTTGGTCCTCTCGTGAAACACCGAGTTGGATGCAATGTGGATGGCAGCTTGATTGTCACAATGCATTGTCATTGGAGTTGCTTGATCAATCTCCAAGTGCTTCAAGATGCCTTTGATCCATACCAACTCGTTGGTGAGCTTCAGCATGGCTCTATACTCGGCTTCTGCACTTGAACATGACACTACCTTCTGCTTCTTGCTTTTCCAAGTTACCAAGTTGCCTCCAATGAATGTGCAATAGCCTGTGGTTGATCTCCTGTCTGCTCTATCACAGCCCAATCCGCATCACAATATCCTACAACCTCAGTACTCTTGTTACATCCCATCCATACTCCAAGACCAGTAGTTCCATTCAGATACATCAAGATCCTTTCCACATCCGCCAGTGGTGCTCCTTAGGAACTTGCATGTGTTGACTGACTTGATTCACCGCAAAGCACACATCAGGTCTAGTAATGGTTAAGAGGATCAACTTCCCCACTAGCTTCCTATACAGCTTAGGATCCTGGAATGGCTTGCTATCCTCAATCTCCCCCTCACGTGGAACCTTGTACCCATCCTCCATTGGCATCTTGGCTGTTTTTCCTCCATAGGCATCTGCTCCCTTCAATAGATCAATCACATACTTCCTTTGAGACATAAACAATCCTTCCTTTGATCTGCATATCTCAATCCCAAGAAAATACTTCATTTCCCCCAAGTCTTTAATCTCAAAGCTTGCCTTGAGATACTCCTTTGTAGCCTTGATGCCTTCCTTATCACTGCCTGTGATGATGATATCATCCACATACACAAGCAATACCACAATACCAGATGAGGTGGTTAGGGTAAAGAGAGTGTGATCCAATTCTGACTTCCTGAACCCTCTCCCATTCAGTGTAGTACTCAACTTGTTGTACCACGCCCTTGGAGACTGCTTGAGACCATAGATAGCTTTCCTCAACCTCAACACATTACCCTTCTTTACTAGATGTTCAATATGATTTTTAAAGAGATCTCTACTCTGGTAGTATGTGTGTGTGTATAAGCTTCAATGAAGAATGATTAGAGCTTGTTCTAGGTGATTTAGGAAGAGAGATTTGTGAGAGTGTATAAGAGACTTAAGAACAGAGAGATTAAGAGACTTAAGAGACTAGAGAGACTGAGAGAATAAGAGACTGAAGATTAGTGTTTCAGATTAGAGAAGGAGAGGGGAAACCCCCTAACTCACTTAGTCTATTACAATCGCCAATCCTTGGCTTATATATGTCTCTACACTTTGCAATATCATAAACCTATATCCTAGGGCTGATATTAACTTGAATGATGGACGGCCTGGATGAGATAAGGCTGGTCTTTGGTCTTGGCAGCTTGTCTTGTAATTGGTTGATTCAAACTGAGGCAAAAGGAGACTGAAGGCGCCAATGTATCTTGCTCCTTATGTGACCAGATACATGCTTCTCCTTTTGCCTTTACCTTTTGCTTTTGCTTTCACTTTACAGCTTGCTCCTTATCTATACAAGATGCTCAGCATATTCCTTCCCTCCATAAGCCTTCAACGGTCTTGTTAATTCAAACCTGCCGCGCCCACACATTGCACAACTTGATCAAGACTGATCCGAGTGATGGCTGTACCGGATGGGATGTACGGACGCTGTACGGCCTTGAGGTCCGTACACTCGTCCTATGCTTTCATCCAACTTCCTTCTATGGTTAACCCTTACACCTTCTTGGATCACCCTAGGCCGTACCATGGCCGTACCGAACGCCCTATCTTTGCACCATACTTCCATCTTCTCTTTAACTCCTCCAAAGCCTCCACATGATCAGTCTAAGTCTTTCCTAGACTTAACTTCACAAGATAACTCCTTCAGAACACTTCTGAAGCTTGATTGAACTCTTCTAGACATCTTCTAGAGCTTGCCCTATTCTTGTACAAGCTCCATCTTCTCTTCAGTTCAACACTCCCCCTCAAGCTTGACTTTAGGAGATCCTAAGCCAAGCTTGGAACTCTGAAGAGTCTCCCTCATTAAAAACCTTACAAGGAAAACCCATTGGGACAAAACCTTGCAAGGGAAAAAGAGTAGAGCTCTCCAAAGCCTAGGGATTGGCCAGTGAACTCTTGTGCCTTAGAACCAGTGAGGTTGGACACAAGAAGTTCTGGATCACGGCCTAAACTGGTGCAGCAACTCCACAAGACTTTGCGCACTCAACAACTCAGCTTCACCTCTTCATGGAACTGGTTTGAGGTCTCCCCCTCTCAACTGACTTCACAGCCTTCTTAGAGAAGCTAGGACACGACCAGATCATCTTCACAACACTAGTGAGGCTGATCAACACTTCACACACGGCTTGCCCTCTTCATAGAACTGGTTTGGATATCCCCCTCTCAACCGACTTCACAGCCTTCTTAGGGAAGCTAGGAAATGATCAGGTCCTTCTTTGGTGAGGCTCAAGCACTGGTACCTGATACATTATCCCACAGGTGCATCAGTACCTATTAAAAACAAGAAAATGAATATCCTGCATCACACTTGATGCACACAATCTCACAATTCAATCATAATCATCTTAAGTATCTTTTCAAGCACAAGCAATGAATAAGATGAATGAAAAAGATTGAAAAGAGTTTTAAAAATCTAAGGGAACTTCCCTTGTGTTTTTGTGAGTTTCCAAACTCTCTCAATGCACCATCTTCATGGCATCATCAACTTCTTGGAAAGGCAGAGTGGATTCATCAGCTTCTCCTCAATCACCTCTCATTGAAGCTGCTTTGATGGAGAGCCTTCTTCCTCACTTGCCAAGGCTGCTCTGAACAGCCTCTTGCCTAGACACGCCACTGACTTGGTCCGGTTGATGATCCTTGTAGAAGCTTTTGCAAAAGACTTGTTACTGACCATGGATCATATGCATTAAGACTCCCCCTCAAGCTTAGAACCGAAACCAGAAGAAGCTAAGCTTGTGATGATCCTATGCATCTCCATGGTCTAATAACTATCATCTTTCATGATAGCTTTCTTCTTGTGAGTTTACTCTCTTCCTTAACCAGGAACTAGGGTGTTTGAATCACCATAGAGAGTCTCACAAGACACACCTCTCATTGCATAATGACCCATGCTACACTTCCTGTAGACTAAGGACTAGATATGTCCAATGGTATTATGCAATGGCTATCTCTCATTGCATACTCAATCACACTACACTTCCTGTAGATTATGGACTAACATGTCCTAGTGATGATATGCAATGGCACAAGACCTTTGTCTCTACATTCTTGGTTGATGGCGAGTTACATGTATCACTTCCCTTGTGTACCTAACACCACCAAAACTCAATGCAAGATCAGATCATCCCATTGGGATCAAACCAAGATCATCCATCCTGTTTGATCACCAATGCCACAATAATATATGATACTTGAAACAAGCTAGACAATCAAGACAATCTAGCAAAGACAATCAATTCAGTTTTTTTTTTTAAATGCAACAATAGATGAATGCATTAGGTTACACTAACTATATGAATGAAACAGATTCAATCCAAAATGGAACACAAGTCTAGATGATACTTCTGCAATTAAGGCGACAAGAGTGACACAATTCATGCATATGCTCACTAGTTTTATCAAGGCCAATGATTCAAGTAGCTTAGACATACTTCTAAATGCTTATAAGACATCACTGATGGATTTAACTATGGCATAGCAACAATCAGAACTGGATTGAGTCGAGACAAGCAGATTTCAATTTCTAACAATGACAATGCAAGTTCTATACAGTTCTCTAAATGCAAAGCTTATATCAGGTCATTTGCAATTTAGGCTCATTTTTAAATGCATTACTACATGAATGCACAATCTTAAAGAATTAGCTATATGAATGCAACGGGTTCAATCCATGAGTAATATTAAAGCTCTGCACAACAGTTTCAATCAGAACCAATGATGCAAGCAACTTAGACAATTTCTAATTGATGCAAGACTTTCATTGATGGATTAAACATAGGCAATAACATCAGATAACACTAGGATTGAACTTAGACAGTATGAGATATGCTTATGTATGCAAAAGAACTTATCAATCATGATGCAAGCAGCAGAGACATTCTACTCAATTCTACAACACATCCATGATGATTCAAGCTATGACAACACTCAAGACAATGCAATAAACAAAACATGAGATTCTGGGACTCTAGACACCACTCACAGCATAATAAATAAAGACACAAGCTCTTATTAAGGGTTAAGAGGTTTGCTTACAAACAAGAGATCCGAGCTGATCTCTTGAACCTCCATGGGCACGGTTCACTTGAACTTGGCATGAACTTGATACTTGGATTCAGTATCCAACACCTTTCCTTGGTGTGCCCATCCCTCTTGCAATGCTCACTCTCCAATGCTTCACTCTTCGGCTGGATCACTCCATGATCAGCTTGCAATGGTCTTGGTTTACATTGCATCACCCTCCTGGTGATGCTCTTTCTTTGCATGTCGACTGTCCTCTCTACACTCATCTGATGCGTAGGCTATGGTGACTAAACCACCATGGACAGAACCATAAGTCATCTCTCCATTGTCACAACATCCTCTCTACCCTCTTTGGAGCAGGCTGTGGACTTCCCACAGAATGTTGGCAACAGGCTTCATTTTACCATTCTATTGTATGATAAGGATGAACTTCAAGACCAGGAGCACATCACCCTAACAGCTGCGCTTAAATCACTGATCCATCCTTTTGCTTTAAGCTTCAAGTACTCTCAGATCACCGGCCTTCCTCATGGCATAGGTGGTGACCTTCTTCTTCTTGTGTGCCTTGAACCAGGAGCTCAACAACCTCGTGGCCTGCGCTTCTTAAACCGGCTTCTACACACAAGAACCTTCCCATTGCTCCACACAATGGTTGGTCTTCCGCTTGTATGTCTTGAACCAGGAGCTCAACAACCTCGTGGCCTGCGCTTCTTAAACCAGCTTCTACACACAAGTATCTTCCCATTGCTCCACACAATGGTTCAAGTCTTCCTCTTTTCTTGGATAGGTGGTGAGCAGAGAACACTTCTTGTGAACCTGAAACACCACTCAAACTCCAGCAAGGATAAGACACAAGAGTATTGGGATCAATCCTTGATTAATCATCAGGTTTGATTCCCAATCTCACAAGCAATGCAACAGATAGACACAAGGCATTATCAAGTTCTATTCTTTGCAAGCTAGCTCTCTAAGAACAAGCAAGATCCTAACAGATTCAAGACAAGTTACTTAGGCACTTTTAAAAGCTTCTTTACTCAGCACTTTAGACATGAATCTAATGCTTCAATGTAAGATAGCCACAAGACATATGCAACAGCTTTAAATTCAGTTTCAATCCATGTATGCAAGCAGATTCAGTTAATCACTCTAAGCATCACTATGAAACGAAGCTAAGCATATTAATCACATTCAGTCACCAAACAAAGCTCTTAAAGTATCCTGGGACAGATTCTAAACATTTTAATTTATCAATCTTTAACAGTCCTCAGGTTTTCAATCACATCACACATTACAACCAGTCAACAACACAAGCTCATTATCAAGAGGGTTTTAAAATCGCTTACACAAGGAACCAGGTTGGTTCCTTAAACCTCCAAGGGGACTGGCCATGGCTTTTGTTGAATCTGAGAGTCTGGATAGTCACCCCCTTCTACTCCTTCAGTTCATGACCACCTTCTTGTTTCTCTCCTGCCCACTCAAAGACTCCTCCTTTCTCCAAGTCTTCTAGGCGCACCACCTTGACAGCTTTCATGATGAACCGGGTGAAGAAAGCTCTTGGAGGAGGCCCGCCTTGGATGAGGTTCGTGAGTCCTCTCCATAAACTATTCTTCTCTCCAATGAGTCTCTCCATCAGTATAGACAGGGAAAGGATGAGAGACAACGCCCTTCAGATCTTCTTCTCATGGAGAAACTGAACTCGGATGGGAATGTCTTCAAGGATTGGATTTGAGCTGAGGGTAGAGCTTGTGTTATGTGGCGGAAGCTACAGCTCAGGTTCTGATGAACCTGGCTCTGATACCATATGAATTTTTAAGAGATCTCTACTCTGGTAGTATGTGGTGTGTGTATAAGCTTCAATGAAGAATGATTGAGCTTGTTTCTAGGTGATTTTAGGAAGAGAGATTTGTGAGAGTGTATAAGAGACTTAAGAAAGAGAGATTAAGAGACTTAAGAGACTAGAGAGACTGAGAGAATAAGAACTGAAGATTAGTGTTTCAGATTAGAGAGGAGAGGGGAAACCCCCTAACTCACTTAGTCTATTAAATCGCCAATCTTGGCTTTATATTGTCTATCTAACACTTTGCAATATCATAAACCTATATCCTAGGGCTGATAATAACTTAATGATGGACGGCCTGATGAGATAAGGCTGGTCTTTGGTCTTGGCAGCTTGGCTTGTAATTGGTTTGATTCAAACTGAGGCAAAAAGGAGGACTGAAGGCGCCAATGTATCTATGCTCCTTATGTGACCAGATACAGCTTCTCCTTTTGCCTTTACCTTTTTGCTTTTGCTTTCACGTACAGCATTCTCCTTATCTATACAAGATGCTCAGCATATTCCTTCCCTCCATAAGCCTTCAACGGTCTTGTTAATTCAAACCTGCCGCGCCCACACATTGCACAACTTGATCAAGACTGATCCGAGTGATGGCTGTACCGGATGGGATGTACGGACGCTGTACGGCCTTGAGGTCCGTACACTCGTCCTATGCCTTCATCCAACTTCCTTCTATGTTAACCCTTACACCTTCTTGGATCACCCTAGGCCGTACCATGTCCGTACCGAACGCCCTATCTTTGCACCATACTTCCATCTTCTCTTTAACTCCTCCAAAGCCTCCACATGATCAGTCTAAGTCTTTCCTAGACTTAACTTCACAAGATAACTCCTTCAGAACACTTCTGAAGCTTGATTGAACTCTTCTAGACATCTTCTAGAGCTTGCCCTATTCTTGTACAAGCTCCATCTTCTCTTCAGTTCAACATTCAAGACCTGGTGGTGGATGCATGTATACTTCATCTTCCAACTCTCCTTGAAGGAATGCATTCTTCACATCCATTTGCCACAAATCCCACTCAAGATTCACAGCTAAAGATAACACAATCCTGATAGTATGAAGTTTAGCCACAGGAGCAAAGGTCTCAACATAGTCCTCACCATATGTCTGAGTAAACCCTCTTGCCACCAACCTAGACTTGCGCCTCTCTATTCTTCCATCAGGATGAAACTTGATTGTGAACACCCATTTACTAGTCACTGCCTTCTTCCCTTTAGGCAGCTCACTCTCATACCATGTTTCATTCTTAATCATGGCTCCGGACTCATCAGCGACTGAATCTCTCCACTCTTTTAAAGCCATAGCTTCTTCATATGTCCTTGGAATATAGCTCTCATCCAAGCTTACTGTGAAGGCTATATGCTCGTCCGGAAACTCTGCAAAGGAACACATAGCTTGAGAAGGATGCTCCACAGCCTGGGCATTGTAGTACACTCTCGTGTTTACCCAGTTGGAAGCATCTCTCTTCACCCTTGTGCTCCTCCTTAGCTCCTGAACTTGTTCGTCTTGTGTTTCTTGCCTATCTTCACTTGATTGAGCACCACTCTCATTTGACCCATCAGGATCTACTTCCCAATCTCCACTAGACTGAGTACCACTCTCATCTGAGCCAGTAGACTCTCTTTGCCCATCTCCACTAGACTGAGCACCACTCTCTACTTCCTGTGTCATCTCTTGATTATGCTGGCCTGAATCTTCTTGATTGTGCACTTGCTCATGAGATTCAGTTCCATTCCCCCTCTCATGATCAAGAGGAGTTGTTCTTTCAGCTTCACTAGTAGGATTGGAAGACTCTCTTCTTCCAGATTCCTGATCCTGGGATAACCCTATCCCTAGCTTCTCCAACAGCACCCTCAGTGTTGTTGCTCTATCAGATGGAGCTTGAGACAAATCCTTCAGATTTTCCCACTCCTTTTCTTCATAATACCCTTTGGATTCAATAAACTTCACTTCTCTAGATACCATCACTCTCCTTGCTTCAGGATCATAGCACTTGTATCCCTTCTGAGTGATAGAGTATCCAATAAACATTGCCTTAGTACTCTTTGCCTCCAGCTTGTTTCTCTGTTCTCCTGGAGTCATGACATAGCATACACACCCAAATACTCGTAGGTGATCAATAAAAGGCTTGCTCTTATTCAGCACCTCAAATGGAGACAGATTCTTCAGTATCTTGGTTGGGACCCGGTTGATGAGGTAGCAAGCAGTTTGAACAGCATCTCCCAAAATCTTTTTGGGACATTTGCATGAAACATCATCGACCTAGCAACCTCCATCAAGTGCCTATTCTTCCTCTCAGCTACACCATTCTGCTGTGGTGTGTAGGGACAACTGGTCTGATGCACAATCCCATGCTTGGCTAGATGACTCTTGAAGGCATTGCTGATGTATTCACCTCCGTTGTCTGATCTCAGTACCTTCACAGTAGCATTGTATTGATTAGATACATATGCTTGGAAGTTCATAAACGCTTCTAGCACCTTATCTTTAGATGGAAGCAATGTGAGCCATGTATACTTAGACTTCTCATCAATGAATGTCACAAAGTATTTATGGCTGTCTCTAGACATGCATGGAGCGGTCCACACATCCGAGTGAACTAGATCAAAGCAATGCTCATAAGTAGTCTTAGATGTTGGGAAAACAGTCCTACAATGCTTTCCTAATATGCATGCTTCACAATCCAAGTGATTGAATGACATATTAGGGATTATCAACTCAATGGCACGAGCATGAGGATGTCCTAATCTAGCATGCCAAGTAATACTATCAATCTTCTCAGCAGTACTACTCAAGCAACTAGAATCAAAGGGATTAGAGGTCTTAGCCAAGTCGAGGTGGTATAGCTGATTTTTGCTGTCTCCTCTGCCAATGACTCTCCCAGTCTTCAAATCTTGGAACTCAACTTCATCAGGTCTGAATACCACTTGACAATCAAGATCAATGGTAGCTTTCTTCACAGATAATAGATTTGAAGTGAACTGAGGCATATAGAAAGCAGCCGTGTCCTTCTCAAACAGTTTGAGCTTTCCCACTCCTTCTATTGGGATCATAGCGCCATTAGCTATCTTAACACTCCCTGTTGCAGCCTTGATCTCACTTATGAGCCTCCTATCACTGATCATATGATGACTTGCTCCAGAATCAATCACCATGGGTTTAGAAGCTCCGGATTGTATAGTATGCTTCTTGCTTGCTGTTAAGGCTTGTACATGTTCCATGAACACTCTCCATTCCTTCCTGGTGATGCGATCATCAGCTCCACTCCCTTTCTCCTGCTCCCTTAACACCCCACTGTCTTCTACTGATTCCCCCATGTAGGCTGAGTAAGAACACTCTCCCACAACTCTCTTTCTACCCTTTCCTATGTTGATAGGAGCTTTGGATAGCATTCTGCACCTTCTCTTCTTCCGGAAGCCCTCACTCCTACTCCCGGTTGGCTTCCATGAGCTCTCACTCCTACTCATGGTTAGCCTCTCATCATCTCTCATTATCTCATACGCCCTTCTTATAAGCCCACAAATTTCTTCCATTTCCGGAAGCTGTTCCCCTCTTAGAACCATCTCTACCAGCCACCCATATGATGACTCCATGCTCGCCAAGAGCTTCAAGACCGTCTCTTGCTCTTGTGTAGTATACCCATCCACATGGGATCTCAACCCTTGTAGTTCAACCCACAAATGTTGTAGCTTCCTCACATGGTTATTGAACTCTTCTCTTCCTGGTTTACCTCCACTGATCACCTTCTTGACTTCATACACTCTCCTAAGACTGATCTTGTTCTCATAAACATCTTCAATCTTCTCAAGCAGTGTACTTTCTTCAAGACTAAAGCAACTTCCACTTGTTTCTCTTGCTGTCTGATCTTTCTCAGCAGCTCTACCCTTCAAAGACTCTTCCTTCTCATGGTTTCTCCAAACTCCACACCTCTTCAGAGTCGCTCTCATTTGTGAGAACCACCCCCACTCATTTCTTCTATCTTCCTTCTCTTCACGCCTTGCTGAACCACACGCTAGACCCATCTCCTGACCTTGTCAAACACCTAAAGGGACTCCCTTGAAGCTGACTCTCCAAAAGAAACACCAACAGACACAAACTTGACTTTTAAAGGATCTAGCTCTCGACAACTCTCAAGAACTCTCAAGAACACTCAAGAACATTTAGAAAAACGAAATCACTCTCTCCTTTTGAACGAACCTGGCTCTGATACCATCTTAGATTTGGTGATTTAAGAAGTGATTAAGTCTAATCTGAGAATTAAAGAGATTGGAGATTAAGAACAAGAGAGAGACTTAAGAGAGAGAGACTCAAAACTCCATAACTTTATTAATGAGTGAGGTTACATATTTATAAGAGAGCTACAAGGGTTTCCAAAACTCGAAATGGGCACTATTGAAGCATGTGAAGTCAAAGGTTGCTTTAGAGATGGACGGATAAGAGGACTCGCATGCTTCCTCTCCTTACAGCCTGTCACAGCCTGGCATGCTCTTCCCTTATCCTCTCAACGTTCTGATCTTCTCCTCTTGAGTAACTCTTCCGCGTTTACCATTTCACTTGGGCAATGCATGGTAAGTTTTGGTCGAGGCTTGGATGGTACGGACTGTACGGCTTGTACGGCCTTGTACGGACGTCCGTACCATACTCTCTCTAAACTCCACTCTGCCTCATCTCTTCATCTCCTCAACTCCTCTTCTCTTCTCACTTATATGCTTAACTCAACTCAACAAATGGTTCAGGTCGTCCTCTTGTCTTGGATAGGTGGTGAGTAAAGAACACTTCTTGTGAACCTGAAACACCACTCAAACTCCAGCAAGGATAAGACACAAGGGTATTGGGATCAATCCTTGATTAATCATCAAGTTTGATTCCCAATCTCACAAGCATTGCAACAGATTAAAACAAGTCATTTTCAAGTTCTATCTTTGCAAGCAATCTCTCTAAGCACAAGCATTTTCAGATTATGCAAGCTACTTAGGCATTTTCTAATTGATGCTAGACTTTCATTGATGGATTAAACATAGGCATTAGCATCAGTAAACATAGACATGCTTATGTATGCAAAACAGCTTTTCAAAACATGTTGCAAGCAGTAGAGACATTTTACTCAATTCTACAACACATTCATGATGATTCAAGCTATGGCAACACACAAGACAATGCAATAACAAGACATGAGATTCTGGGACTCTAGACACCACTCACAGCACAATAAATAAAGACACAAGTGTTGAGATGAGCTGAGGAATATGAGGAGAGTTGTTCAGGGTTGAAGAGGTTGTGATGTGGAGAAGAGGAGAAGGATTGGCCTTAGGGAGAACCGTCCGTACCGGTCCGTACAGGTCCGTACCATGGCCGTACGGCCGTACAGACGGTATCGACCAAGCGGTAAAGAAATGTTACCGCGAGAAGAAGTTCACGGTCTGATCATGTTTTGCCTTGACCAAAGAAGGCATATGACCGTTTATGGATAGAGGAAGAGCGTCTCTACAGGCTGGCACAGGCTGGAAGGATAAGGTTCACTTTTAGCATAGTGACCACGCGTGTGGAGAGGCTCATTGGTCCGGTTCAAATTAAAGGCTCCCTTAGACTTGACCTCACATGCTTAGTCTCTTCTTAAACCCTAGTATCACCTCCTATATATTGTAAACACTCTCTCATTAATTAAAGTATGCGAGTTATGTTACTCTCTCTCTAGTCTCTCTCTCTTGTTCATCATGGATCATACTTAATCTCCCCATTTCTCTCACAATCTCTTCTAAACTCTCTTAATCTCTTACCAAATCTCTCTTAATCTCTCAATACCTATTCTACTCTCTAATCTCATATGGTATCAGAGCCAGGTTGGCTTTGGTATTGAGAGATCCTTGTTCCTTTCTTTACATTTGCGAGTTTGTTCTTGTGTGTTAAAGAAGAGGAGATGGAGACGACCAACTTTAGCAAACTGGTGACGGTTCCGGTTGCACTGAAGGGAGGCTCGAACTACTTGATGTGGTCCCAGTTGGTGAGGACTACCATTGGAAGGCTAGGGTTGTGGAACCACATCACAGATGATGGTCCGGAGCCAGTGGCCAAAGAAGATGAAGAAGAAGGCGACGGGAAGACTCTTGCGGTAGCTGAAGCAAAGAGATGGGTCCAAGAGGATTTGATGGTGCTGTCTGTGCTCCATGCCTCCCTGGAGCTCCCCATACTTGAAGCTTACGTGCACTTTGAGACTCCTAAGCGCCTTTGGGACATGCTCCATAAGAGGTATGGAAACAAGTCCAACATAAGCCGGGTGTTTGATCTGAAGCAAACCATCAGTGTCTTGAGGCAAGATGGAGAAGATCTCACCAAGCACATGGGGAAGTTTGGAGCTTTGTGGTCCGAACTTGAGAGTCTTAGACCCAACACAACTGATGAGGAATCGCTCATTGAGAGGAGAGAGCAAGATCAGGTGTTTGGGCTATTGATGACTCTAGATGAAAGCTACCAGGATGTGATCAAGCATATCCTGAGATCACCTACTCTCCCATCCATGGAGGAGGTATGCGCACAACTTCAGAAGGAGGAAGGCTCTCTTGGGTTGTTTGGAGGCAAGAAGGGAATGTCCACGGCTCATAAAGCAGAAGAGGCGCAAGCAAACAAGGCAGCGTACCGTGGAGATGGAAGGAAGTATGAGAAGTATGAGGGAAGCTGTGAGCATTGCAAGCGGCAGGGGCATAAGAAGAGTCAGTGCTGGATCCTACATCCACACCTCAGGCCTAGCAAGTTCAACAAGGATAGAGAAGCTAAGGCTCACCTTTCTGCTGAAGCAAGTGGTGCCGGCTCATCAGGGGCTAGTCCAAATGTCAAGGCGGGTGAAAGTGAAGGCAGAGCTCTAACTTCTCAGGAGGTGATCACCAAGGCTGACTTTGAGGCTTTCATCCGAGCCCTCAAGGAGTCTGGTAAAATGCTAGGCAACACTCTTGGATACTCATACTCTGCTCATACATTACCTAGTATCTCTGATAAACTGTTAGACATTTTTAAAATCTCATGTACTGCCACTGCTCATACTAGCATAACTGATAGATTGTTAGGAGTAGTTAAGAGCCTGAAAGCTGAAAATGAAACATCTAGAACCAAGACTGCTAGGAGCTTGCATAAACCATTGATAATTGACTCTGGTGCATCTCATCACATGATTAGTGATAACAATCTGATAAAAGACATAGAACCTGCCCTTGGACATGTTATGATTGCAAATGGAGATAGAATTCCCATTAGGGGCATTGGTAAACTGAACTTGTTTAATAAGGATTCAAAAGCTTTTTACATGCCTGAGTTCACCTCTAATCTTTTATCAGTTAAGAAATGCACTACTGATCTTCAATGCAATGTTATTTTCAGTCCTAATGATGTTAAGTTTCAGGATATTAAGAGCAGTAAGTTGATTGGGCAAGGAGCAACCAAGGGGGATCTTTACATGATTGAAGACCTTGCACCTATTTCTAGTTCTTGTTTCTCGTTTAGTTCTGTTTCTTCCTTAAGTACTGATGCTCTGTGGCATGCTAGGCTAGGACATCCACATGTTAGGGCCTTAAGCATTATGTTACCAGGTGTCATGTTTAAAAATAATGATTGTGAGGCATGTATTTTGGGCAAACATTGTAAGACTGTTTTTCAGAGATCATCTACTCTTTATGCAAACTGCTTTGATTTAATTCACTCTGATGTTTGGACGGCACCTTGCTTATCTAGGGATGATTACAAGTATTATGTCACATTCATTGATGAAAAATCCAAATACACCTGGTTAACATTGATTAAAACTAAAGATAGGGTCCTTGATGCATTTAAAAATTTTCAAGCCTATGTGACTAACCAATATCATGCCAAGATTAAGATTTTCAGGTCTGATAATGGTGGGGAGTATACTGGGCATGCATTTCGTGATCACCTTGCTCAACATGGGATTCTTCACCAGACTAGCTGCCCATACACTCCACAGCAGAATGGAGTTGCGGAAAGGAAGAACAGACATCTCATGGAGGTGTCCCGGTCCATGATGTTCCACAAAGGGGTTCCCAAGAGGTATTGGAGTGATGCTGTGATGACTGCGTGCTACCTGATCAACAGGATACCAACCAGGATCTTGGCAGATCAATCTCCATTTGAGGTACTCAACAAGAGCAGGCCAGTCTTGGATCACCTGAGGACCTTTGGATGCGTGTGTTATGTTCTTGTACCAGGCGAGCAGAGAAACAAACTAGAAGCAAAGAGCACCAAGGCTATGATGATTGGGTATTCCACTTCACAGAAGGGATACAAATGCTATGATCCTACAGCTAGGAGAGTCCTAGTGTCAAGGGATGTCAGATTCATGGAAGACAAAGGATACTATGATGAGCAGACATGGGAAGACTTGGAGGATCTCTCCCAGCCATCAGAAAGAGCTGCTTGCTTGAGAAACATCCTAGAGGGGCTCGGAATTGGAGTGTCCCAGGATCAGAGTAGGCGTCCAGAACCTACTCCAGCTGCAGCAGAAGAACCATCCCACTTTGCACATGAGGGGGGAAGTGAATCAGTATCTGAACTAGAGGACCAAGGCTTAGAAGAGGCAGGTGAGCTAGGAAACAGAGGAACTGATTCTCCTGTCCAAAGTGGAGAAGGATCAGCAAGGGGAGAACTGAATGAAGAAGATCAGAGACAAGGAGAGGCTAGAGCTGAAGCTGAAGAACAGACTGAAGCAGTGACTCCACAAGTAGAAGAAGAACAAGAGATGGCACAAGAAGGGCCAGTGTTGAGAAGGAGTACAAGGCTGAGGAAGGATCCTTCCAGTTGGGTAAACACGAGAGTGTACTACAATGCCCAAGCTGTGAAGCATCCTACTCAGGCTGTGTGTTCCTTTGCTCAATATCCAGAAGCACATTGTGCATTTATGGTAAACTTAGATAAGAATCACATTCCAAGAAGCTATGAAGAGGCAATGGAAGATAAGGAATGGAAGGAATCAGTAGGAGCTGAGGCAGGAGCTATGATAAAGAATGACACATGGTATGAGAGTGAACTACCAAAAGGGAAGAAGGCTGTGTCTAGTAGATGGATCTTTACAGTCAAGTACAAGGCTGATGGGTCGATTGAGAGGAAGAAGACTAGACTGGTAGCAAGAGGGTTCACTCAGACTTATGGAGAAGACTACATTGATACATTTGCTCCAGTTGCAAAGCTACACACCATTCGAATAGTCCTATCAGTGGCTACTAACCTTGGGTGGGATCTTTGGCAGATGGATGTTAAGAATGCATTTCTCCAAGGAGAGTTAGAAGATGAAGTTTACATGCTACCACCTCCGGGCCTAGAAGGGATGGTGAAACCAGGGAATGTGCTGAGACTGAAGAAGGCCATCTATGGGTTGAAGCAATCACCAAGGGCATGGTATCACAAGCTGAGCACAACTCTAAATGGAAGAGGTTTCAGGAAATCAGAGCTTGATCACACTCTCTTCACTCTTACGACACCTGCTGGCATTGTTGTGCTTCTTGTATATGTGGATGACATAGTTATCACAGGCAGTGATAAGGTTGAAATCAAGGAGACCAAGGAGTTTCTGAAATCTGTGTTTGACATCAAAGACTTGGGAGAAATGAAGTACTTCCTTGGAATTGAGCTGTGCAGATCAGAAGAAGGGTTGTTCATCTCACAAAGGAAGTATATCTTGGATCTATTGAAGGAGGCTGGTGCGTATGGTGGAAAGACAGCCAAGATGCCCATGGAGGATGGGTATAAAGCTCCACGTGAGGGGGAGCTAGAAGATAGTAAGCTATTTCATGATCCAAAGCTATACAGGAAGCTTGTGGGGAAGCTGATCTATCTAACCATCACTAGGCCAGACATCTGTTTTGCTGTGAACCAAGTGAGTCAGCATATGCAAGCTCCAAGAGAGCATCACTGGCGCATGGTAGAAAGAGTTCTCATGTATCTGAATGGAACTCAAGGGCTTGGTATATGGATGGGTTGTAACGGGAGTACTGAAGCAGTGGGATATTGTGATGCAGATTGGGCTGGAGACAGAACAGATAGAAGATCTACAACCGGCTATTGCACATTCATTGGTGGAAACATGGTTACTTGGAAGAGTAAGAAGCAGAAGGTGGTGTCATGCTCAAGTGCCGAGGCTGAGTATAGAGCAATGCTAAAACTCACAAATGAGTTGGTATGGATTAAAGGAATACTGAAGCACTTGGAGATTGAGCAAGCAACACCAATGACCATGCACTGTGACAATCAAGCAGCCATTCACATAGCCACAAACTCGGTGTTCCATGAAAGAACTAAGCACATTGAAGTGGACTGTCATAAAGTGAGGCAGATGATAGTCTTGGGAGTAATACTGCCGTGCTACACAAGGAGTGAGGATCAGTTGGCAGATGTATTCACTAAGGCGGCTAGGCAAAAGACAATGGAGTCAATTCACATAAGGTTGGGACTCCTTGATCTTTCGCCTAAGGGCTGATCTATACACTCTCCTGATCATGAGGTCCTTACTCTTTTTCCCTCATCAGAGTTTTGTCCCAATGGGTTTTCTTTGATGAGGTTTTTAATGAGGAGGAGCTCATGATCCTTCCAAGCTTGACTTGTTCCACATGGTCAAGCTTGAGGGGGAGTGTTGAGATGAGCTGAGGAATATGAGGAGAGTTGTTCAGGGTTGAAGAGGTTGTGATGTGGAGAAGAGGAGAAGGATTGGCCTTAGGGAGAACCGTCCGTACCGGTCCGTACAGGTCCGTACCATGGCCGTACGGCCGTACAGACGGTATCGACCAAGCGGTAAAGAAATGTTACCGCGAGAAGAAGTTCACGGTCTGATCATGTTTTGCCTTGACCAAAGAAGGCATATGACCGTTTATGGATAGAGGAAGAGCGTCTCTACAGGCTGGCACAGGCTGGAAGGATAAGGTTCACTTTTAGCATAGTGACCACGCGTGTGGAGAGGCTCATTGGTCCGGTTCAAATTAAAGGCTCCCTTAGACTTGACCTCACATGCTTAGTCTCTTCTTAAACCCTAGTATCACCTCCTATATATTGTAAACACTCTCTCATTAATTAAAGTATGCGAGTTATGTTACTCTCTCTCTAGTCTCTCTCTCTTGTTCATCATGGATCATACTTAATCTCCCCATTTCTCTCACAATCTCTTCTAAACATCTCTTAATCTCTTACCAAATCTCTCTTAATCTCTCAATACCTATTCTACTCTCTAATCTCATAACAAGCTCTTATTAAGGGTTAGAAGGTTTTCTTACAAACAAGAGATCCGAGCTGATCTCTTGAACCTCCATGGGCACGGTTCACTTGAACTCGGCAGGGTTGAGGCTTGGATTCAGTATCCAACACCTCTCCTTGGTGTGCCCATCCCTCTTGCAATGCTCACACTTCAGGCCTCTCCTATCCCCCTTCTTGTAAGGCGCCTTGTTGGGCTGAGAGCTTCTTTCAGCTTGAGAAGCAAAGGAGAGTGTTTCCTTTGTTCCAAACAGCCCGATTGTTCCCTTCTCCTTTTGGACTTGGGAACACACTTCTTCAAGTGTTAGGAGCTTCTCAGACCTCAAGATATGTTGAATCAAGGCGCTGTAGGCAGGGCTGAGGGTGAGTAATAGGCCAAGCACCTTGTCTTGCTCCCTTCTTTCAATCAACACCTCCGGATCAACAGATTGGGGTCTAAGCATCTCTAGCTCAGACCAAAGGGCTCTGAACTTGCCTAGATGCGCAGTGAACTCCTTATCCAAAAGGGATAGGATGTTGATGGACTTCTTGATCTCAAATACTCGGCTGATGTTGGAGATGTTCCCATATATCTTGTTAAGTGTACTCCAAAGGTCTTTAGCACTCTCACAGTATGAGTATGCTTCAAGGATGGATGGAGACAGTGAGCTATGGAGAATGGATAAGACCTTGAGGTCTTCTTGTTCCCACTTCTCCTCAGATACAGATTTGGAACCGGATTCACCATCTGCTGAGCTTTCATTTGAACCGGCAGTCTTGGAGAGCTTTGGAGCATCCATGAGGCAATGGCTCCATAAGCCTCTCCCTCCTAGAGCTGTCTTCACCATGCGTGACCAGAGAAGGTAGTTGGGACCATTGAGAGTAACAGCAATGACAATGGTTCTTTTGGACTCTATGTTGAAGTCGGATGAACAAGACTGTCAAAGAACTCTTCAAGGTAGAAATTTGGGACAAGGTGAGCTGAATCTTCAAGGGCGTGAGCTTGGGAGCTTGTGGATGTAGCGGAAGTCTTCACCAGGAGTCTGAGCAACCTGGCTCTGATACCATATGAGGTTTTCAGAGTACCAGTACTTGAGTGATGTAAGAACAGATGAGAGATTGTTGTGTGATGAAGTATGAAGAATAGAGATGAGTTTAAGAGAATCAAAGAGAGTATGGGAGAGACTGAGAACGTGTATGGGAGATTAGAGAGAGACTTAGTAACAAGAGAATAAGAACCAAGAACAAGTTTATGAAGAAGAGAGACTCTCTCAGCTTAAGGGTTTACAAAGTGATCATAAGAGGCTTATATATGCCTTTACACAACTTATATCACAAACCTAGATCCTAAGGCTGTAATTAAAAGATAGAATGGATGGTAAGGATGAGAGAAGACTGGTCTTGATGTTTCTGGTGCTAGCTGGCGTGGCTTATTCAAATGGAAGGCTCAGATTGCTTCTTTTGAATGAAGGGAGGAGATGGGTCTTGGCTGTAAAGGTAAAGCTTCTTTTCCCTTTCCAGCCTGTCTCTTGGACCACAAGATGCTCAGGTATATTCCTTCCCTCCATAAGCCTTCAACGGTCACTTAAGATAGGATTGGATCAAAGTAAACCGCCCTCACATTGCTCATCTTTGATTTAAGCTGAACCGGGTGACTTGGGCGTGTGGAGTGGCCGTACGGTTGATGGTACGGACCTCCTGTCCGTACCACAATCCCTAACTATGCACATTGCCTTATCTCCTTCTTGACTGATCCCAAACACCTTCATGATTCACCCTAGACCGTACAAGGCCGTACTGAACGCCCTATCTTTGCACCACACTTCCATCTTCTCTCTAACTCCTCCAAAGCCTTCACATGATCAGTCTAAGTCTTTCCTAGACTTAACTTCACAAGATAACTACTTCAGAACACTTCTGAAGCTTGATTGAACTCTTCTAGACATCTTCTAGAGCTTGCCCTATTGTTGTACAAGCTCTATCTTCTCTTCTGTTCAACATCTCCAACACTTTATGTATCCAAATCAAGCTTCTTACAAAGTGATTCATCCTGGTTTGATTGGAACGACGAAGAAGCTGTCCTATTCCCAAACTGGGAAACTGGAATCACCTGATTAGAAAGTGGGATAACTTCTTCATCCCAACTCCTATGAGATTTATTCAACTTCCTGGTGATTCTCCAACACTTTATGTATCCAAATCAAGCTTCTTACAAAGTGATTCATCCTGGTTTGATTGGAACGACGAAGAAGCTGTCCTATTCCCAAACTGGGAAACTGGAATCACCTGATTAGAAAGTGGGATAACTTCTTCATCCCAATTCCTATGAGATTTATGTTGACATGAAGAATAAAGCAAGAAGATAGGAACTTGGAGAACAAGGCTGTCCGTACAACCTAAGAGTGACTTGCAAGGAAAGGAAGCAAGTCATGAGTTAACCAACTCGGTCAAGTGATTAAAAGATCTCCTAGTGAGTGGGAATGTCGACATGTATCCGTTGAAGAGAAGTGAGTGGAGGAGTCACGGGTGTGTCTAAGAGAAGAGAGAGGGAGCTGACCGTTGGGTGCTGTCACTATCCCTCTTGCTGAACGAGCCATCCGCGGATCTGCCTCCTCTTTGTTTATTCTTTCCCTTGTACTATCTTCTCATTGTTTATGCATTCTTGTATGTCTTTAAATACCTTGTCATGTGTAACAAATCAAGTAAGGAAACTTATTCTCCTTCTATTCTCTTTGTCACACTCTCACGGAAACTCTCTCCATCTCTTACTCTTCTCTCTTAATCTCTCCTTAATCTTCTAAAACTCTCATGGTATCAGAGCAGCTGTGCTCTTGAGACCTAAATCTCTTTTTCTTCCGCGAACTCTCTGTGTTTTATTTCTATTTTTGGCAAAGTTCATCCTGTTCTTGAGGTGTTCTTCAATCTCATTTCCAGAATTTGCCAAAAATAGCAAAGTTCATCCAAAACTTTCGTTTCTCTTTCTCTCTTGATGGATACCTCCGAGAACCCAAAGATGGTGATGATACCAGTTACTCTCAAGGGTCCTAACTACCTGACATGGGCAAGACTTGCCAAAACAGCTCTCGGAGGCAGAGGCCTTTGGGAGATTGTTGAAGAAGGCCGCCCCACCAAGAAGACTGTTCTAGGAGAGGATGGCAAAGAAGTGGTGGTTGCGGATGCTGGGGATAAGAAGAAAGGTCAGGAGGACCTCATGGTGTTGTCTATCATCCAGAATAGCCTCGCCCCTTCTCTCCAAGAGGCTTATGCATTCTGTGAAACTTCCAAGGAGCTGTGGGATACTCTCAAGAAGGTGTATGCCAACAAATCCAACATCAGCAAGGTGTATGAAGTAAAAGGAGCAATCAACTCTCTAAGTCAAGAGGACACAGACTTTGATGCTCATTTTGGGAAGTTCCGGTCTCTATGGGCTGAACTAGAGATGCTCAGACCCGCAACAATTGATCCGGATGTTCTACATGAAAGAAGGGAGCAAGATAAGGTCTTTGCCTTGCTGCTCACTCTCAACCCAGGGTATGATGACCTTATTAGGCACATACTGAGGAACAAGGAGCTTCCATCTCTAGATGAAGTGTGTGCTGAGATTCAGAAGGAGCACGGCTCAGTGGGTCTCTTTAAGAGAAAGGGGGAGCTAGTGATGGCCAATCAAGCTGAAGGAGCCGAGAGCAAACCTGCCGGAGTAGCCAACAAAGGGTACTACAAGCCGGAGGAAAAGAAAGTGTGGGTGTGTGATCATTGCAAGAGGAAGGGTCACGGCAAGGACAAGTGCTGGATACTTCACCCACACCTCAAACCGGCTAAGTTCAAGACTGATGGTCGAGCAAACTACTCAGGTGATGTAGGAGAAGCTTCCACGGCCTACCGCACTCATGAGGGCAAGGGAAACCAGGATGAGTCCATCAAGAAATCTGACATTGAGGCACTCATCAAAGCTCTCAAGGAGTCTGGTAAAACTCTTGGTTCCTCTCTTAGTGCATCATATCAATTGCCTAGGAGTTTATTCACGGCATTTCAAGTTGCTCATGAATCTGATAGAGTTAAACCCTTAGTCATAGACTCAGGAGCCTCTCATCACATGATTAGTGATTTAAACTTGATTAAAAATATCACTCCTGCAGTAGGAAATGTTATGATAGCTGATGGTAACAAGGTTCCAATTAAAGGCATAGGGGAACTTAAATTATTTGAGAAAGAATCCAAAGCCTTCTACATGCCTAGTTTCACTTCTAATCTATTATCTGTGAAAAGGGTGACCAATGACTTGAATTGCAATGTTATATTTACGCCTGATGATGTCTACTTTCAGGATATTGACTCATGTAGGTTGCTTGGCAAAGGTGTGAGCAAGGGAAACCTGTACTTGCTAGAAGACACTAAGCTTGCATCCGATCTATCTGTTGCTTTCAATTCAAGTTTTAATTTCCCTAAAGATGTAATGTGGCATGCTAGATTAGGACATCCTCATTCTCGTGCCTTGAACATCATGTTGCCTAGTATTTCATTCCAACAAGATTGTGAAGCTTGTATCTTAGGAAAACATTGCAAAACTGTATTTCCCAAGTCTAGTACAATCTATGAACACTGCTTTGATTTAATTCACTCGGATGTATGGACAGCTCCATGTCTTTCTAGAGAACATCACAAGTATTTTGTGACCTTTATTGATGAGAAATCCAAGTACACATGGATCACTCTCTTACAATCAAAGGATAGGGTCTTAGATGCATTTATAAACTTTGAAACATATGTCTCTAACCATTATAATGCCAAAGTTAAGATTTTGAGATCAGATAATGGAGGAGAGTACACCAGCAATGCATTCAAAGCCCATCTAGCCAAACGAGGTGTGATCCATCAAACCAGCTGTCCATACACTCCCCAACAAAATGGTGTGGCCGAGAGGAAGAACAGGCATCTCATGGAGGTCACTAGGAGCATGATGTTCCATACTAGTGTCCCAAAGAGTTTTGGGGTGATGCGGTCCTAACTGCATGCTACCTGATCAACCGCATTCCTACCAGAGTTCTAAAAGACTCTCTCCATTTGAGGTATTGAACAAAGCTAAACCATCTATTGATCATATGCGTGTGTTTGGGTGCCTGTGTTTTGTTTTGAAACCAGGAGAACTGAGGAACAAACTGGAGGCTAAGAGCACAAGAGCTATGTTCATTGGGTATTCACCAAACCAGAAGGGCTATAAGTGCTATGAACCAGAGACTAGGAGAGTCTTGGTATCTAGAGATGTGAAGTTTGTAGAAACCAGAGGGTACTACAACAACAAGGATTGGAATGAGCTGGAGAACTTGTCTCAATCCGCATCAGATAGAGCAGCCAATCTCAGACAAGTCATGAGGAGACTTGGGGTCAGCTTACCTATGGAAGAGCCGGGACAAGCAGGATCAGATAATGTGGGAGGATCAAGCCGGTCTGAAGAGCAAACCGAGACAACTACAGATGAAGTTGAGATCCAAGAAGCTGCTCCCCTTGATCCTGAGGGGGGAAATCAGGGTGAACCACCTGTATCTGAGGAAGTTCATGATCAAGAAGAGCACCATGACCAAGAGGAGGAAGTAGAGGATCAGAATCAGAACTTGGAAGGTGGAGAAGGCACTCAGAATGAAAATGATCAGCCAGTACTTAGGAGAAGTACTAGGATCAAGAAGCCGGCTTCAAACTGGAACAACACCAGAGTCTACTTCAATGCAGAGGCAGTAGCTCACCCACCCAGTGGCGTGTGCTCCCTAGCTCACTATCCAGAAGAACATCAAGCCTTTGTGGGTTCATTGGATCAGGAATGGATACCAAGAACATATGCAGAAGCTATGGAAGATGATGAATGGAGGGAATCAGTGAATGATGAAATGGGAGCCATGGAGAGGAACAACACCTGGTATGAGACAGAGCTTCCAAAAGGAAAGAAAGCCGTGACCAGCAGACTCATACACACCATCAAGTATCTTGCAAATGGGAAGCCAGAAAGAAAGAAGACCAGATTGGTAGCAAGAGGATACACACAAGTTTATGGAGAAGACTATCTAGACACCTTTGCACCAGTGGCCAAGCTCCACACAATCCGGATTATCCTTTCATTGGCAGTAAATCAAGAGTGGGATCTTTGGCAAATGGATGTGAAGAATGCCTTCTTGCAAGGTGAACTAGAAGATGAGGTATATATGAGACCACCGCCGGGAATGGAAGAGATGGTGAAACCAGGGAATGTACTCAGACTCAGAAAAGCCATATATGGTTTGAAGCAATCACCAAGAGCTTGGTATCACAAGCTGAGCACTACACTGAATGGGAGAGGCTTTGTGAAGTCTCAAGCGGATCACACACTCTTCACTCTCACCAGCAAGCAAGGGATTGTTGTGATTCTAGTCTATGTGGATGATATCATCATCACTGGTTGTGACAAGGAGGGGATCAGTTCAACCAAGACCTTTCTTAAAGCCGCATTTGATATCAAAGACCTAGGAGAACTGAAGTACTTCCTCGGCATTGAGATGTGCAGATCAAAGGAAGGATTGTTCATGTCCCAAAGAAAGTATACCCTGGACATCTTAAAGGAGGCAGGAGATCTTGGAGGAAGACAAGCCAAGACACCACTTGAAGAAGGTTACAAGGTATTGCGAGAGGGGGAGTATGAAGATACTCCATTTGAAGATGTCAAGCAGTATAGAAGGATGGTTGGGAAGCTGATCTATCTAACCATCACTCGGCCAGATGTGTGCTTTGCAGTTAATCAAGTAAGCCAGCACATGCAAACTCCCAAGGTTCATCACTGGAACATGGTGGAGAGGATCCTAAGATACTTGAGAGAGGCGCCAGGTCAGGGTGTATGGATGGCTTGCAACAAGAACACTGAGGTGATAGGATACTGTGATGCAGATTGGGCTGGGGACAGAGTAGACAGAAGGTCAACCACCGGCTATTGTACATTCATTGGAGGGAATCTGGTCACTTGGAAGAGCAAGAAGCAGAAGGTGGTGTCTTGCTCAAGTGCAGAAGCAGAGTACAGATCAATGAGGAAGCTAACCAGTGAGCTTATCTGGATAAAGGGGCTTCTAGGCGACTTGGGAATTGAGATCACCACTCCCATGACCATGCATTGTGACAATCAAGCTGCAATACACATTGCATCCAACTCAGTCTTCCATGAGAGGACAAAACACATAGAAGTGGACTGTCACAAGGTGAGACAAGCAGTAGAACAGCAAGTGATCCTCCCATGCTATACAAGAAGTGAGGATCAGCTGGCTGACATCTTCACCAAGGCAGCCAGCAGCAAAGTTTGTGAGTCCATTCTTCCAAGACTTGGACTCATAAACCTTCCATGTCAATGATCCCCTCACCATGGAGTATTCTACTCTTTTTCCTTTGCTTGGTTTTTATCCCAAGTGGTTTTTCCAAGTAAAGGTTTTAATGAGGGAATGCTTCATGGATTTCCAAGCTTGACACTCACTACTGTCAAGCTTGAGGGGGAGTGTTGACATGAAGAATAAAGCAAGAAGATAGGAACTTGGAGAACAAGGCTGTCCGTACAACCTAAGAGTGACTTGCAAGGAAAGGAAGCAAGTCATGAGTTAACCAACTCGGTCAAGTGATTAAAAGATCTCCTAGTGAGTGGGAATGTCGACATGTATCCGTTGAAGAGAAGTGAGTGGAGGAGTCACGGGTGTGTCTAAGAGAAGAGAGAGGGAGCTGACCGTTGGGAGCTGTCACTATCCCTCTTGCTGAACGAGCCATCCGCGGATCTGCCTCCTCTTTGTTTATTCTTTCCCTTGTACTATCTTCTCATTGTTTATGCATTCTTGTATGTCTTTAAATACCCTGTCATGTGTAACAAATCAAGTAAGGAAACTTATTCTCCTTCTATTCTCTTTGTCACACTCTCACGGAAACTCTCTCCATCTCTTACTCTTCTCTCTTAATCTCTCCTTAATCTTCTAAAACTCTCATTCTCCACCACTTTATGTATCCAAATCAAGCTTCTTACAAAGTGATTCATCCTGGTTTGATTGGAACGACGAAGAAGCTGTCCTATTCCCAAACTGGGAAACTGGAATCACCTGATTTGAAAGTTGGATAACTTCTTCATCCCAACTCCTATGAGATTTATTCAACTTCCTGGTGATTCTCCACCACTTTATGTATCCAAATCAAGCTTCTCACAAAGTGATTCATCCTGGTTTGATTGGAACGACGAAGAAGCTGTCCTATTCCCAAACTGGGAAACTGGAATCACCTGATTTGAAAGTGGGATAACTTCTTCATCCCAACTCCTATGAGATTTATTCAACTTCCTGGTGATTCTCCACCACTTTATGTATCCAAATCAAGCTTCTTACAAAGTGATTCATCCTGGTTTGATTGGAACGACGAAGAAGCTGTCCTATTCCCAAACTGGGAAACTGGAATCACCTGATTTGAAAGTGGGATAACTTCTTCATCCCAACTCCTATGAGATTTATTCAACTTCCTGGTGATTCTCCACCACTTTATGTATCCAAATCAAGCTTCTTACAAAGTGATTCATCCTGGTTTGATTGGAACGACGAAGAAGCTGTCCTATTCCCAAACTGGGAAACTGGAATCACCTGATTTGAAAGTGGGATAACTTCTTCATCCCAACTCCTATGAGATTTATTCAACTTCCTGGTGATTCTCCACCACTTTATGTATCCAAATCAAGCTTCTTACAAAGTGATTCATCCTGGTTTGATTGGAACGACGAAGAAGCTGTCCTATTCCCAAACTGGGAAACTGGAATCACCTGATTTGAAAGTGGGATAACTTCTTCATCCCAACTCCTATGAGATTTATTCAACTTCCTGGTGATTCTCCACCACTTTATGTATCCAAATCAAGCTTCTCACAAAGTGATTCATCCTGGTTTGATTGGAACGACGAAGAAGCTGTCCTATTCCCAAACTGGGAAACTGGAATCACCTGATTTGAAAGTGGGATAACTTCTTCATCCCAACTCCTATGAGATTTATTCAACTTCCTGGTGATTCTCCACCACTTTATGTATCCAAATCAAGCTTCTTACAAAGTGATTCATCCTGGTTTGATTGGAACGACGAAGAAGCTGTCCTATTCCCAAACTGGGAAACTGGAATCACCTGATTTGAAAGTGGGATAACTTCTTCATCCCAACTCCTATGAGATTTATTCAACTTCCTGGTGATTCTCCACCACTTTATGTATCCAAATCAAGCTTCTTACAAAGTGATTCATCCTGGTTTGATTGGAACGACGAAGAAGCTGTCCTATTCCCAAACTGGGAAACTGGAATCACCTGATTTGAAAGTGGGATAACTTCTTCATCCCAACTCCTATGAGATTTATTCAACTTCCTGGTGATTCTCCACCACTTTATGTATCCAAATCAAGCTTCTTACAAAGTGATTCATCCTGGTTTGATTGGAACGACGAAGAAGCTGTCCTATTCCCAAACTGGGAAACTGGAATCACCTGATTTGAAAGTGGGATAACTTCTTCATCCCAACTCCTATGAGATTTATTCAACTTCCTGGTGATTCTCCACCACTTTATGTATCCAAATCAAGCTTCTTACAAAGTGATTCATCCTGGTTTGATTGGAACGACGAAGAAGCTGTCCTATTCCCAAACTGGGAAACTGGAATCACCTGATTTGAAAGTGGGATAACTTCTTCATCCCAACTCCTATGAGATTTATTCAACTTCCTGGTGATTCTCCACCACTTTATGTATCCAAATCAAGCTTCTTACAAAGTGATTCATCCTGGTTTGATTGGAACGACGAAGAAGCTGTCCTATTCCCAAACTGGGAAACTGGAATCACCTGATTTGAAAGTGGGATAACTTCTTCATCCCAACTCCTATGAGATTTATTCAACTTCCTGGTGATTCTCCACCACTTTATGTATCCAAATCAAGCTTCTTACAAAGTGATTCATCCTGGTTTGATTGGAACGACGAAGAAGCTGTCCTATTCCCAAACTGGGAAACTGGAATCACCTGATTTGAAAGTGGGATAACTTCTTCATCCCAACTCCTATGAGATTTATTCAACTTCCTGGTGATTCTCCACCACTTTATGTATCCAAATCAAGCTTCTTACAAAGTGATTCATCCTGGTTTGATTGGAACGACGAAGAAGCTGTCCTATTCCCAAACTGGGAAACTGGAATCACCTGATTTGAAAGTGGGATAACTTCTTCATCCCAACTCCTATGAGATTTATTCAACTTCCTGGTGATTCTCCACCACTTTATGTATCCAAATCAAGCTTCTTACAAAGTGATTCATCCTGGTTTGATTGGAACGACGAAGAAGCTGTCCTATTCCCAAACTGGGAAACTGGAATCACCTGATTTGAAAGTGGGATAACTTCTTCATCCCAACTCCTATGAGATTTATTCAACTTCCTGGTGATTCTCCACCACTTTATGTATCCAAATCAAGCTTCTTACAAAGTGATTCATCCTGGTTTGATTGGAACGACGAAGAAGCTGTCCTATTCCCAAACTGGGAAACTGGAATCACCTGATTAGAAAGTGGGATAACTTCTTCATCCCAACTCCTATGAGATTTATTCAACTTCCTGGTGATTCTCCACCACTTTATGTATCCAAATCAAGCTTCTTACAAAGTGATTCATCCTGGTTTGATTGGAACGACGAAGAAGCTGTCCTATTCCCAAACTGGGAAACTGGAATCACCTGATTTGAAAGTGGGATAACTTCTTCATCCCAACTCCTATGAGATTTATTCAACTTCCTGGTGATTCTCCACCACTTTATGTATCCAAATCAAGCTTCTTACAAAGTGATTCATCCTGGTTTGATTGGAACGACGAAGAAGCTGTCCTATTCCCAAACTGGGAAACTGGAATCACCTGATTTGAAAGTGGGATAACTTCTTCATCCCAACTCCTATGAGATTTATTCAACTTCCTGGTGATTCTCCACCACTTTATGTATCCAAATCAAGCTTCTTACAAAGTGATTCATCCTGGTTTGATTGGAACGACGAAGAAGCTGTCCTATTCCCAAACTGGGAAACTGGAATCACCTGATTTGAAAGTGGGATAACTTCTTCATCCCAACTCCTATGAGATTTATTCAACTTCCTGGTGATTCTCCACCACTTTATGTATCCAAATCAAGCTTCTTACAAAGTGATTCATCCTGGTTTGATTGGAACGACGAAGAAGCTGTCCTATTCCCAAACTGGGAAACTGGAATCACCTGATTAGAAAGTGGGATAACTTCTTCATCCCAACTCCTATGAGATTTATTCAACTTCCTGGTGATTCTCCACCACTTTATGTATCCAAATCAAGCTTCTTACAAAGTGATTCATCCTGGTTTGATTGGAACGACGAAGAAGCTGTCCTATTCCCAAACTGGGAAACTGGAATCACCTGATTTGAAAGTGGGATAACTTCTTCATCCCAACTCCTATGAGATTTATTCAACTTCCTGGTGATTCTCCACCACTTTATGTATCCAAATCAAGCTTCTTACAAAGTGATTCATCCTGGTTTGATTGGAACGACGAAGAAGCTGTCCTATTCCCAAACTGGGAAACTGGAATCACCTGATTTGAAAGTGGGATAACTTCTTCATCCCAACTCCTATGAGATTTATTCAACTTCCTGGTGATTCTCCACCACTTTATGTATCCAAATCAAGCTTCTTACAAAGTGATTCATCCTGGTTTGATTGGAACGACGAAGAAGCTGTCCTATTCCCAAACTGGGAAACTGGAATCACCTGATTTGAAAGTGGGATAACTTCTTCATCCCAACTCCTATGAGATTTATTCAACTTCCTGGTGATTCTCCACCACTTTATGTATCCAAATCAAGCTTCTTACAAAGTGATTCATCCTGGTTTGATTGGAACGACGAAGAAGCTGTCCTATTCCCAAACTGGGAAACTGGAATCACCTGATTTGAAAGTGGGATAACTTCTTCATCCCAACTCCTATGAGATTTATTCAACTTCCTGGTGATTCTCCACCACTTTATGTATCCAAATCAAGCTTCTTACAAAGTGATTCATCCTGGTTTGATTGGAACGACGAAGAAGCTGTCCTATTCCCAAACTGGGAAACTGGAATCACCTGATTTGAAAGTGGGATAACTTCTTCATCCCAACTCCTATGAGATTTATTCAACTTCCTGGTGATTCTCCACCACTTTATGTATCCAAATCAAGCTTCTTACAAAGTGATTCATCCTGGTTTGATTGGAACGACGAAGAAGCTGTCCTATTCCCAAACTGGGAAACTGGAATCACCTGATTTGAAAGTGGGATAACTTCTTCATCCCAACTCCTATGAGATTTATTCAACTTCCTGGTGATTCTCCACCACTTTATGTATCCAAATCAAGCTTCTTACAAAGTGATTCATCCTGGTTTGATTGGAACGACGAAGAAGCTGTCCTATTCCCAAACTGGGAAACTGGAATCACCTGATTTGAAAGTGGGATAACTTCTTCATCCCAACTCCTATGAGATTTATTCAACTTCCTGGTGATTCTCCACCACTTTATGTATCCAAATCAAGCTTCTTACAAAGTGATTCATCCTGGTTTGATTGGAACGACGAAGAAGCTGTCCTATTCCCAAACTGGGAAACTGGAATCACCTGATTTGAAAGTGGGATAACTTCTTCATCCCAACTCCTATGAGATTTATTCAACTTCCTGGTGATTCTCCACCACTTTATGTATCCAAATCAAGCTTCTTACAAAGTGATTCATCCTGGTTTGATTGGAACGACGAAGAAGCTGTCCTATTCCCAAACTGGGAAACTGGAATCACCTGATTTGAAAGTGGGATAACTTCTTCATCCCAACTCCTATGAGATTTATTCAACTTCCTGGTGATTCTCCACCACTTTATGTATCCAAATCAAGCTTCTTACAAAGTGATTCATCCTGGTTTGATTGGAACGACGAAGAAGCTGTCCTATTCCCAAACTGGGAAACTGGAATCACCTGATTTGAAAGTGGGATAACTTCTTCATCCCAACTCCTATGAGATTTATTCAACTTCCTGGTGATTCTCCACCACTTTATGTATCCAAATCAAGCTTCTTACAAAGTGATTCATCCTGGTTTGATTGGAACGACGAAGAAGCTGTCCTATTCCCAAACTGGGAAACTGGAATCACCTGATTAGAAAGTGGGATAACTTCTTCATCCCAACTCCTATGAGATTTATTCAACTTCCTGGTGATTCTCCACACTTTATGTATCCAAATCAAGCTTCTTACAAAGTGATTCATCCTGGTTTGATTGGAACGACGAAGAAGCTGTCCTATTCCCAAACTGGGAAACTGGAATCACCTGATTAGAAAGTGGGATAACTTCTTCATCCCAACTCCTATGAGATTTATTCAACTTCCTGGTGATTCTCCACCACTTTATGTATCCAAATCAAGCTTCTTACAAAGTGATTCATCCTGGTTTGATTGGAACGACGAAGAAGCTGTCCTATTCCCAAACTGGGAAACTGGAATCACCTGATTTGAAAGTGGGATAACTTCTTCATCCCAACTCCTATGAGATTTATTCAACTTCCTGGTGATTCTCCACCACTTTATGTATCCAAATCAAGCTTCTTACAAAGTGATTCATCCTGGTTTGATTGGAACGACGAAGAAGCTGTCCTATTCCCAAACTGGGAAACTGGAATCACCTGATTTGAAAGTGGGATAACTTCTTCATCCCAACTCCTATGAGATTTATTCAACTTCCTGGTGATTCTCCACCACTTTATGTATCCAAATCAAGCTTCTTACAAAGTGATTCATCCTGGTTTGATTGGAACGACGAAGAAGCTGTCCTATTCCCAAACTGGGAAACTGGAATCACCTGATTAGAAAGTGGGATAACTTCTTCATCCCAACTCCTATGAGATTTATTCAACTTCCTGGTGATTCTCCACCACTTTATGTATCCAAATCAAGCTTCTTACAAAGTGATTCATCCTGGTTTGATTGGAACGACGAAGAAGCTGTCCTATTCCCAAACTGGGAAACTGGAATCACCTGATTTGAAAGTGGGATAACTTCTTCATCCCAACTCCTATGAGATTTATTCAACTTCCTGGTGATTCTCCAACACTTTATGTATCCAAATCAAGCTTCTTACAAAGTGATTCATCCTGGTTTGATTGGAACGACGAAGAAGCTGTCCTATTCCCAAACTGGGAAACTGGAATCACCTGATTTGAAAGTGGGATAACTTCTTCATCCCAACTCCTATGAGATTTATTCAACTTCCTGGTGATTCTCCACCACTTTATGTATCCAAATCAAGCTTCTTACAAAGTGATTCATCCTGGTTTGATTGGAACGACGAAGAAGCTGTCCTATTCCCAAACTGGGAAACTGGAATCACCTGATTTGAAAGTGGGATAACTTCTTCATCCCAACTCCTATGAGATTTATTCAACTTCCTGGTGATTCTCCACCACTTTATGTATCCAAATCAAGCTTCTTACAAAGTGATTCATCCTGGTTTGATTGGAACGACGAAGAAGCTGTCCTATTCCCAAACTGGGAAACTGGAATCACCTGATTTGAAAGTGGGATAACTTCTTCATCCCAACTCCTATGAGATTTATTCAACTTCCTGGTGATTCTCCACCACTTTATGTATCCAAATCAAGCTTCTTACAAAGTGATTCATCCTGGTTTGATTGGAACGACGAAGAAGCTGTCCTATTCCCAAACTGGGAAACTGGAATCACCTGATTTGAAAGTGGGATAACTTCTTCATCCCAACTCCTATGAGATTTATTCAACTTCCTGGTGATTCTCCACCACTTTATGTATCCAAATCAAGCTTCTTACAAAGTGATTCATCCTGGTTTGATTGGAACGACGAAGAAGCTGTCCTATTCCCAAACTGGGAAACTGGAATCACCTGATTTGAAAGTGGGATAACTTCTTCATCCCAACTCCTATGAGATTTATTCAACTTCCTGGTGATTCTCCACCACTTTATGTATCCAAATCAAGCTTCTTACAAAGTGATTCATCCTGGTTTGATTGGAACGACGAAGAAGCTGTCCTATTCCCAAACTGGGAAACTGGAATCACCTGATTTGAAAGTGGGATAACTTCTTCATCCCAACTCCTATGAGATTTATTCAACTTCCTGGTGATTCTCCACCACTTTATGTATCCAAATCAAGCTTCTTACAAAGTGATTCATCCTGGTTTGATTGGAACGACGAAGAAGCTGTCCTATTCCCAAACTGGGAAACTGGAATCACCTGATTTGAAAGTGGGATAACTTCTTCATCCCAACTCCTATGAGATTTATTCAACTTCCTGGTGATTCTCCACCACTTTATGTATCCAAATCAAGCTTCTTACAAAGTGATTCATCCTGGTTTGATTGGAACGACGAAGAAGCTGTCCTATTCCCAAACTGGGAAACTGGAATCACCTGATTTGAAAGTGGGATAACTTCTTCATCCCAACTCCTATGAGATTTATTCAACTTCCTGGTGATTCTCCACCACTTTATGTATCCAAATCAAGCTTCTTACAAAGTGATTCATCCTGGTTTGATTGGAACGACGAAGAAGCTGTCCTATTCCCAAACTGGGAAACTGGAATCACCTGATTAGAAAGTGGGATAACTTCTTCATCCCAACTCCTATGAGATTTATTCAACTTCCTGGTGATTCTCCACCACTTTATGTATCCAAATCAAGCTTCTTACAAAGTGATTCATCCTGGTTTGATTGGAACGACGAAGAAGCTGTCCTATTCCCAAACTGGGAAACTGGAATCACCTGATTTGAAAGTGGGATAACTTCTTCATCCCAACTCCTATGAGATTTATTCAACTTCCTGGTGATTCTCCACCACTTTATGTATCCAAATCAAGCTTCTCACAAAGTGATTCATCCTGGTTTGATTGGAACGACGAAGAAGCTGTCCTATTCCCAAACTGGGAAACTGGAATCACCTGATTTGAAAGTGGGATAACTTCTTCATTCCCAACTCCTATGAGATTTATTCAACTTCCTGGTGATTCTCCACCACTTTATGTATCCAAATCAAGCTTCTCACAAAGTGATTCATCCTGGTTTGATTGGAACGACGAAGAAGCTGTCCTATTCCCAAACTGGGAAACTGGAATCACCTGATTTGAAAGTGGGATAACTTCTTCATCCCAACTCCTATGAGATTTATTCAACTTCCTGGTGATTCTCCACCACTTTATGTATCCAAATCAAGCTTCTCACAAAGTGATTCATCCTGGTTTGATTGGAACGACGAAGAAGCTGTCCTATTCCCAAACTGGGAAACTGGAATCACCTGATTTGAAAGTGGGATAACTTCTTCATCCCAACTCCTATGAGATTTATTCAACTTCCTGGTGATTCTCCACCACTTTATGTATCCAAATCAAGCTTCTTACAAAGTGATTCATCCTGGTTTGATTGGAACGACGAAGAAGCTGTCCTATTCCCAAACTGGGAAACTGGAATCACCTGATTAGAAAGTGGGATAACTTCTTCATTCCAACTCCTATGAGATTTATTCAACTTCCTGGTGTTCTCCACACTTTATGTATCCAAATCAAGCTTCTTACAAAGTGATTCATCCTGGTTTGATTGGAACGACGAAGAAGCTGTCCTATTCCCAAACTGGGAAACTGGAATCACCTGATTAGAAAGTGGGATAACTTCTTCATCCCAACTCCTATGAGATTTATTCAACTTCCTGGTGTTCTCCACCACTTTATGTATCCAAATCAAGCTTCTTACAAAGTGATTCATCCTGGTTTGATTGGAACGACGAAGAAGCTGTCCTATTCCCAAACTGGGAAACTGGAATCACCTGATTTGAAAGTGGGATAACTTCTTCATCCAACTCCTATGAGATTTATTCAACTTCCTGGTGATTCTCCACCACTTTATGTATCCAAATCAAGCTTCTTACAAAGTGATTCATCCTGGTTTGATTGGAACGACGAAGAAGCTATCCTATTCCCAAACTGGGAAACTGGAATCACCTGATTTGAAAGTGGGATAACTTCTTCATCCCAACTCCTATGAGATTTATTTCAACTTCTGTGGATTCTCCAACACGTTATGTATCCAAATCAAGCTTCTTACAAAGTGATTCATCCTGGTTTGATTGGAACGACGAAGAAGCTGTGCTATTCCCAAACTGGGAAACTGGAATCACCTGATTTGAAAGTGGGATAACTTCTTCTTGCCAACTCCTATGAGATTTATTCAACTTCCTGGTGATTCTCCACCACTTTATGTATCCAAATCAAGCTTCTCACAAAGTGATTCATCCTGGTTTAATTGGAACGATGAAGAAGCTGTGCTATTCCCAAACTGGAAACTGGAATCACTTGATTTGAAAGTGGGATAACTTCATCCTCCCAACTCCTATGAGATTTATTCAACTTCCTGGTCATTCTCCACCACTTTATGTATCCAAATCAAGCTTCTCACAAAGTGATTCATCCTGGTTTGATTGGAACGACGAAGAAGCTGTCCTATTCCCAAACTGGGAAACTGGAATCACCTGATTTGAAAGTGGGATAACTTCTTCATCCCAACTCCTATGAGATTTATTCAACTTCCTGGTGATTCTCCACCACTTTATGTATCCAAATCAAGCTTCTCACAAAGTGATTCATCCTGGTTTGATTGGAACGACGATGAAGCTGTCCTATTCCCAAACTGGGAATCTGTAATCACCTTATTTGAAAGTGGGATAACTTCTTCATCCCAACTCCTATGAGATTTATTCAACTTCCTGGTGATTCTCCACCACTTTATGTATCCAAATAAAGCTTCTCACAAAGTGATTCATCCTGCTTTGATTGGAACGACGAAGAAGCTGTCTATTCCCAAACTGGGAAACTGGAATCACCTGATTTGAAAGTGGGATAACTTCTTCATCCCAACTCCTATGAGATTTATTCAACTTCCTGGTGATTCTCCACCACTTTATGTATCCAAATCAAGCTTCTCACAAAGTGATTCATCCTGGTTTGATTGGAACGACGAAGAAGCTGTGCTATTCCCAAACTGGGAAACTGGAATCACCTGATTTGAAAGTGGGATAACTTCTTCATTCCAACTCCTATGAGATTTATTCAACTTCCTGGTGATTCTCCACCACTTTATGTATCCAAATCAAGCTTCTCACAAGTGATTCATCCTGGTTTTGATTGGAACGACGAAGAAGCTGTCCTATTCCCAAACTGGGAAACTGGAATCACCTGATTTGAAAGTGGGATAACTTCTTCATCCCAACTCCTATGAGATTTATTCAACTTCCTGGTGATTCTCCACCACTTTATGTATCCAAATCAAGCTTCTCACAAAGTGATTCATCCTGGTTTGATTGGAACGACGAAGAAGCTGTCTATTCCCAAACTGGGAAACTGGAATCACCTGATTTGAAAGTGGGATAACTTCTTCATCCAACTCCTATGAGATTTATTCAACTTCCTGGTGATTTCTCCACCACTTATGTATCAAATCAAGCTTCTCACAAAGTGATTCATCCTGGTTTGATTGGAACGACGAAGAAGCTGTGCTATTCCAAACTGGGAAACTGGAATCACCTGATTTGAAAGTGGGATAACTTCTTCTTCCCAACTCCTATGAGATTTATTCAACTTCCTGGTGATTCTCCACCACTTTATGTATCCAAATCAAGCTTCTCACAAAGTGATTCATCCTGGTTTGATTGGAACGACGAGAAGCTGTGCTATTCCCAAACTGGGAAACTGGAATCACCTGATTTGAAAGTGGGATAACTTCTTCATCCAACTCCTATGAGATTTATTCACTTCCTGGTGATTCTCCACCACTTTATGTATCCAAATCAAGCTTCTCACAAAGTGATTCATCCTGGTTTGATTGGAACGACGAAGAAGCTGTCCTATTCCCAAACTGGGAAACTGGAATCACCTGATTTGAAAGTGGGATAACTTCTTCCTCCCAACTCCTATGAGATTTATTCAACTTCCTGGTGATTCTCCACCACTTTATGTATCCAAATCAAGCTTCTCACAAAGTGATTCATCCTGGTTTGATTGGAACGACGAAGAAGCTGTGCTATTCCCAAACTGGGAAACTGGAATCACCTGATTTGAAAGTGGGATAACTTCTTCATCCCAACTCCTATGAGATTTATTCAACTTCCTGGTGATTCTCCACCACTTTATGTATCCAAATCAAGCTTCTCACAAAGTGATTCATCCTGGTTTGATTGGAACGACGAGAAGCTGTGCTATTCCAAACTGGGAAACTGGAATCACCTGATTTGAAAGTGGGATAACTTCTTCATTCCAACTCCTATGAGATTTATTCAACTTCCTGGTGATTCTCCACCACTTTATGTATCCAAATCAAGCTTCTCACAAAGTGATTCATCCTGGTTTGATTGGAACGACGAAGAAGCTGTCCTATTCCCAAACTGGGAAACTGGAATCACCTGATTTGAAAGTGGGATAACTTCTTCTTTCCAACTCCTATGAGATTTATTCAACTTCCTGGTGATTCTCTTACCACTTTATGTATCAAATCAAGCTTCTCACAAAGTGATTCATCCTGGTTTGATTGGAACGACGAAGAAGCTGTGCTATTCCCAAACTGGGAAACTGGAATCACCTGATTTGAAAGTGGGATAACTTCTTCATCCCAACTCCTATGAGATTTATTCAACTTCCTGGTGATTCTCCACCACTTTATGTATCCAAATCAAGCTTCTCACAAAGTGATTCATCCTGGTTTGATTGGAACGACGATGAAGCTGTGCTATTCCCAAACTGGGAAACTGGAATCACCTGATTTGAAAGTGGGATAACTTCTTCATCCAACTCCTATGAGATTTATTCAACTTCCTGGTGATTCTCCACCACTTTATGTATCCAAATCAAGCTTCTCACAAAGTGATTCATCCTGGTTTGATTGGAACGACGATGAAGCTGTGCTATTCCCAAACTGGGAAACTGGAATCACCTGATTTGAAAGTGGGATAACTTCTTCATCCAACTCCTATGAGATTTATTCAACTTCCTGGTGATTCTCCACCACTTTATGTATCCAAATCAAGCTTCTCACAAAGTGATTCATCATCCTGGTTTGATTGGAACGACGATGAAGCTGTGCTATTCCCAAACTGGGAAACTGGAATCACCTGATTTGAAAGTGGATAACTTCTTCATCCCAACTCCTATGAGATTTATTCAACTTCCTGGTCATTCTCCACAACTTTATGTATCCAAATCAAGCTTCTCACAAAGTGATTCATCCTGGTTTGATTTGAACGACGATGAAGCTGTGCTATTCCCAAACTGGGAAACTGGAATCACCTGATTTGAAAGTGGGATAACATCTTCATCCCAACTCCTATGAGATTTATTCAACTTCCTGGTGATTCTCCACCACTTTATGTATCCAAAAAGCTTCTCACAAAGTGATTCATCCTGGTTTGATTGGAACGACGAGAAGCTGTGCTATTCCCAAACTGGGAAACTGGAATCACCTGATTTGAAAGTGGGATAACTTCTTTTTGCCAACTCCTATGAGATTTATTCAACTTCCTGGTGATTCTCCACCACTTTATGTATCCAAATCAAGCTTCTCACAAAGTGATTCATCCTGGTTTGATTGGAACGACGATGAAGCTGTGCTATTCCCAAACTGGGAAACTGGAATCACCTGATTTGAAAGTGGGATAACTTCTTCATCCCAACTCCTATGAGATTTATTCAACTTCCTGGTGATTCTCCACCACTTTATGTATCCAAATCAAGCTTCTCACAAAGTGATTCATCCTGGTTTGATTGGAACGACGATGAAGCTGTGCTATTCCCAAACTGGGAAACTGGAATCACCTGATTTGAAAGTGGGATAACTTCTTCATCCCAACTCCTATGAGATTTATTCAACTTCCTGGTGATTCTCCACCACTTTATGTATCCAAATCAAGCTTCTCACAAAGTGATTCATCCTGGTTTGATTGGAACGACGATGAAGCTGTGCTATTCCCAAACTGGGAAACTGGAATCACCTGATTTGAAAGTGGGATAACTTCTTCATCCCAACTCCTATGAGATTTATTCAACTTCCTGGTGATTCTCCACCACTTTATGTATCCAAATCAAGCTTCTCACAAAGTGATTCATCCTGGTTTGATTTGAACGACGATGAAGCTGTGCTATTCCCAAACTGGGAAACTGGAATCACCTGATTTGAAAGTGGGATAACTTCTTTTCGCCAACTCCTATGAGATTTATTCAACTTCCTGGTGATTCTCCACCACTTTATGTATCCAAATCAAGCTTCTCACAAGTGATTCATCCTGGTTTGATTGGAACGACGATGAAGCTGTGCTATTCCCAAACTGGGAAACTGGAATCACCTGATTTGAAAGTGGGATAACTTCTTCATCCCAACTCCTATGAGATTTATTCAACTTCCTGGTGATTCTACCACCACTTTATGTATCCAAATCAAGCTTCTCACAAAGTGATTCATCCTGGTTTGATTGGAACGACGATGAAGCTGTGCTATTCCCAAACTGGGAAACTGGAATCACCTGATTTGAAAGTGGGATAACTTCTTCATCCCAACTCCTATGAGATTTATTCAACTTCCTGGGATTCTCCACCACTTTATGTATCCAAATCAAGCTTCTCACAAAGTGATTCATCCTGGTTTGATTGGAACGACGGAGAGCTGTGCTATTCCCAAACTGGGAAACTGGAATCACCTGATTTGAAAGTGGGATAACTTCTTTTCGCCACTCCTATGAGATTTATTCAACTTCCTTCCTGGTGATTCTCCCAACTTATGTATCCAAATCAAGCTTCTCACAAAGTGATTCATCCTGGTTTGATGGAACGACGATGAAGCTGTGCTATTCCCAAACTGGGAAACTGGAATCACCTGATTTGAAAGTGGGATAACTTCTTCATCCCAACTCCTATGAGATTTATTCAACTTCCTGGTGATTCTCCAACACTTTATGTATCCAAATCAGCTTCTCACAAAGTGATTCATCCTGGTTTGATTGGAACGACGAGAAGCTGTGCTATTCCCAAACTGGGAAACTGGAATCACCTGATTTGAAAGTGGGATAACTTCTTCATGCCACTCCTATGGAATCACCTGATTTGAAAGTGGGATAACTTCTTCATCCCAACTCCTATGAGATTTATTCAACTTCCTGGTGATTCTCCACCACTTTATGATATTCAAATCAAGCTTCTCACAAAGTGATTCATCCTGGTTTGATTGGAACGACGAAGAAGCTGTGCTATTCCCAAACTGGGAAACTGGAATCACCTGATTTGAAAGTGGGATAACTTCTTCATGCCAACTCCTATGAGATTTATTCAACTTCCTGGTGATTCTCCACCACTTTATGGTATCCAAATCAAGCTTCTCACAAAGTGATTCATCCTGCTTTGATTTAAACGACAGAGAGCTGCCTATTCCCAAACTGGGAAACTGGAATCACCTGATTTGAAAGTGGGATAACTTCTTTTCGCCAACTCCTATGAGATTTAATGTTGAGATGAAGATCAGAAGTGGATGTTGAAATGAGGTTGAGTACAAGTATGAGAAGCACAAGGAGTTCAGAGAAGCTGAAAGGGATGAGACTTTGGGAGAGTTTGTGATCAGCCAGCCGATCAATCCGTACAGAAAGAACTGGCCGTACACATCAAGAATGATCACAAACAGTAACCAAAGGTGAAAGTTAAAATGAGAGTTAATGGTAAAAGGTGAATGCCTTAAGTCTGGAGAAGAAATCAGCCGTTGGGAAGGATAAGGCTCGCGGTGACAGCCTGTCTCATGCTGGAAGGTAAAGCAAAAGCAAAGATACCTTACACATGTGAGAACAGCCAGTGGATCAATTCAAAAACGAGTCTAGCTTCTGTATTGACTTCACATGCTTTACCTTAATCCTTAGAGTCCTTGGAAACCCTTGTATCCTGAACTAATAAATTTGTAACCTCTCTGATTAATAAAGACTAATCTGAGTTTTGAGTCTATCTCTCTCTCTAATCTTTCTACTCTCTCTCATTACTCTAATCTCTTAATTCTCTTAATCTACTTACTCAAATCAATCTTATTCTCTCTTAATCCACGTTCTACACATCACTAAACTAAATCAAAATCTAATATGGTATCAGAGCCAGGTTGCTCTAAAACGAGTTCATTCCGCAAATTTGTGTTCTTGGAGATTCTGGGTTTGTGAGTGTGCTTGAAGATTTGGTATTCTGGTTATTGGTGTGTTAGGTTCTCTTCTTGTAGATGGAAACAGACGACACCATGGTGGAGCTATGTACAACAGTTACTCCTGATGAGTGGAATCGTGGGGGTGAAGTGATTACAAAGCAGATGGGTGAAGGCAAGTGGATTCAAGAGAATCATGGAACACTTGGGATCATCCAGAGGTCGCTCTCAAGTTCAAACCCTGGAAGCTGATGGTCATGAAGGGACAGCTAAGGAGTTGTGGGAGAGTATGGAAGCTGTGTATGAGGACAGATCGCATCTATGCAAGGTTTTTTGTGGTTAAGCGGGCCATTGAGAATCTGAGGCAAGATGGAGAAGAGCTCAGTAAGCATCTTGAACGCTTTAAGAGCTTATGGGCAGAGTTGAAGGCACTCAGACCGAGTACCTCAGATAAGACATACTGAAGAGAAGACTAGAGCAAGATGAAGTGTTTAGTCTTCTGCTGAGTTTAGATAAGTCTTATGATAAACTGGTCAGGAAGATCCTCACGGAAGAAGTCCTACCTGATGTGGAGAGTGTGTGTGGTTTGGTGAAGCATGAGCAAGCAAAGATGCAGCCGGATAAGAGGAGAAAGATTACTGAGCTAGAACAAGTAATCACCGGCAAGAGCTTGTATTCAGCATACATAGGAGACATAAAAGATGGGGATAGCTTAACAACAGACACGAGAAGGGTGGAGCTGATGAGGTGATTACCAGAAGAGAATGGGATGCATTTGTAGCCAAAGCGAAAGCACTCACTGCATCAAAGAAGCAAGGAAGTCATTCAGTAAGGTCTAAACCTATTATTGTGGATTCTGGAGCCAGTCATCACATGATCAGTGATAGGAGTCTGATGGATGAAGTGAGAGCAGCTACTGGAAATGTTCAGATAGCAAATGGAGATAAAATTCCTATAGAAGGGATAGGAAGCTTGAAGCTATTTGACAGGGAGTCAACAGCCTTGTACCTGCCTCAGTTTACCTCCAATTTGATATCTGTAAAGAGAGCTACTATTGACTTGCAATGTCAAGTAGTATTCAGGCCACAGGAGGTTGAGTTTCAAGATCTTGTTACGGGTCAAGTGATTGGAAAGGGGAGCAGTACCAACAATCTATACCAGCTACAATCAACTAAGCTCTCTAAACCCTCTATCTCATATGCATGAGTAGTAGCTCTGCTGATGGCTGTGATAGTATTACTTGGCATGCTAGATTAGGACATCCTCATACTCGCGCCCTTGAGCTAATGATGCCTAATCTATCAGTTAATCACCTTGAATGTGAAGCATGCATACTAGGGAAGCATTGCAAAACTGTCTTTCCCACATCTGAAACTGTCTATGAGAAATGCTTTGACTTAATACACTCTGATGTGTGGACATCTCCATGTATATCTAGGGATAAGCATAAGTATTTTGTGACTTTCATAGATGAAAAATCTAAGTACACATGGGTCACATTGCTTCCCTCCAAGGATAGAGTGTTAGAGGCATTTATAAACTTCCAAGCTATGTCACTAATCACTATAATGCTACTGTGAAGGTACTAAGGTCAGACAATGGAGGTGAATACACACTAGCCATGCATTCAAGAATCATCTGATGAAGCATGGGATAGTTCATCAAACCAGCTGTCCCTACACTCCACAACAGAATGGTGTGGCTGAGAGGAAGAACAGACACCTGATGGAAGTAGCAAGATCAATGATGTTTCATTCTAATGTTCCCAAGAGATTTTGGAGTGATGCAGTTGTCTCAGCATGTTATCTCATCAACAGGACACCGACGAAAGTTCTGAGGGATCTATCTCCATTTGAGGTACTGAACAAGGCTAGGCCGCAGATTCAACATCTGAGAGTGTTTGGGTGTACCTGCTATGTATTGGTTCCAGGAGAGCTGAGGAAGAAGCTTGATGCAAAGAGCACTAAGGCTATGTTTATTGGATACTCCATTACTCAGAAAGGGTATAAGTGCTATGATCCAGTAACAGGGAGGGTGTTGGTGTCTAGAGATGTCAAATTCATTGAAGGAAAGGGTATTATGAAGAAAATATGGGAAGATTTGAAGGATCTTCCACAAACGCCATCAGATAAGGCAACAAATCTGAGGAAAATATTGGAGAATCTTGGGATTAGCATGACCCAGGATCAAGGAACAAGAAGAGAACCACCAAGAAGCACAAGTACTCATGAGGAGGAAAGTGAAAGGAGGTCCCCTCTTGATCATGAGGGGGAAGTGAAGCTGAATCAGGAGTGCAACAACAACAGAAAGTGATTCAGGAAGTCATGATCAAGGAGAGACACAAGGAGAAGAGAGTCCAAGATCAGATGGAGATGCGCAGAAGCTGATAGAGAGAGTCAAGATCAGATGGAGATGCGCAGACTGATAGAGATGAGCAGGCAGCTATGCAAAATCCAGTCGAGTCAGTTGGGATTCAGGAACCAGAAACAGAGGTTCAACCACTGAGGAGAAGTACCAGGGTAAAGAAAGATCCATCAAATTGGGTGAACACAAGGATATACTACAATGCGGAGGCCGTAGCACATCCGACTCAAGCAGTATGTTCGTTTGCAACATATCCAGAGGAGCATGTGGTCTTCATGGGTAATCTGGATGAGAATGAGATCCCAAGGTCTTATGAGGAAGCCATGAAGCATAAGGTCTGGAGAAATTCAGTGGGTGATGAAAGGGATGCAAATGATCAGGAATGACACTTGGTATGAGAGTGAATTACCAAGAGGGAAGAAGGCTGTGTCTAGCAGATGGATCTTCACAATCAAGTACCGGGCAGATGGAACTATTGAGAGACGCAAACCAGGCTGGTAGCAAGAGGGTTTACACAGACTTATGGGGAAGACTACATTGATACTTTTGCACCAGTGGCTAAGCTTCACACAATTCGAATTGTGTTATCCATTGCAACAAACTTGGAGTGGGATCTGTGGCAAATGGATGTGAAGAATGCTTTCCTGCAAGGTGAACTAGAAGATGAAGTGTACATGCATCCACCTCCTGGTCTTGAGCATCTAGTAGCCAGGGAATGTTTTAAGATTGAAGAAGGCAATATATGGCTAAAACAGTCACCTAGAGCTTGGTACAGGAAGTTGAGTACCACACTCAATGGGAGAGGCTTTAGGAAGTCTGAACTGGATCACACTCTCTTCACCTTGACAGACCTTCAGGGATCATTGTGATTCTAGTGTATGTGGATGATTGATTATCACAGGAAGTGATAAGGCAGGGATTCAGGCTACTAAGGAGTTTCTCAAATCAGTGTTTGACATCAAGGATTTGGGAGAGATGAAGTATTTTCTGTATTGAGATATGCAGATCAAAGGAGGGCTTGTTCATGTCTCAAAGGAAAGTACACTCAGGATCTGTGTGAAGGGCGCTGGTAGGCTTGGAGGAAAGACAGCTAAGACACCTCTTGAGGATGGTATAGAAGGTTTTGCTTGAGGGGGAGTTGAAAACAATCAGCCATTTGAAGATGCTAAGCTGTATAGGAAGATGGTTGGGAAGCTGATCTACTTGACAATCACCAGACCAGAATATTATGTTTTGCTGTGAATCAAGTTAGCCAGCATATGCAAGCTCCAAAGATGCACCATTGGAACATGGTGGACAGAATCTTGAGGTATTTGAATGGCTCTAGCGGCCAAGGAGTCTGGATGGGATGCAATAGGAGTACAGAAGTGGTTGGTTATTGTGATGCTGACTGGCCGGAGATAGAGTTGATAGGAGATCAACTACTGGGTATTGTACCTTCATTGGAGGGCACTTGGTTACATGGAAGAGTAAGAAGCAGAAGGTTGTCTCCTGTTTCTAGTGCTGAGGCTGAATATAGAGCCATGTTGAAGCTGACTAATGAGCTAGTGTGGATCAAAAGGGATATTGAAGCATTTGAGTATTGAGCAGACCACTCCTATGACAATGCATTGTGACAATCAGGCTGCTATTCACATTGCCTCTAATTCTGTGTTTCATGAGAAACAAAGCACATAGAAGTTGATTTGTCACAAGTGAGGCAGATGATTGTCCTAGGAGTAATAACTGCCATGCTACACGAGGAGTGAGGATCAACTGGCTGATGTGTTTACTAAGGCAGCAAGGCAGAAGACAATAGAGTCCATACTATCAAGGGCTTGGACTCATTGATCTTACTCCCAAGGCTCGCGGTGACAGCCTGTCTCATGCTGGAAAGGTAAAGCAAAAGCAAAGATACCTTACACATGTGAGAACAGCCATTGGATCAATTCAAAAACGAGTCTAGCTTCTGTAGACTTCACATGCTTTACCTTATCTTAGAGTGCTTGGAAACCCTTGTATCCTGAACTATAAATGTAACCTCTGATTACTATAAAGACTAATCTGAGTTTAAAGACTAATCTGAGTCTCTCTCTAATCTTTCTACTCTCTCATTACTCTAATCTCTTAATCTACTTACTCAAATCAATCTTATTCTCTCTTAATCCACGTTCTACACTCACTAAATCAAAATCTAATAATTTATTCCACTTCCTGGTGATTCTCCAAATCAAGCTTCTCACAAAGTGAATCATCCTGGTTTGATGGGAACGACTATGAAGCTGTGCTATTCCCAAACTGGGAAACTGGAATCACCTGATTTGAAAGTGGGATAACTTCTTCATCCCAACTCCTATGAGATTTATTCAATTTCCTGGTGATTCTACACCACTAAATGTATCCAAATCAAGCTTCTCACAAAGTGATTCATCCTGGTTTGACTGGAACGACGATGAAGCTGTGCTATTCCCAAACTGGGAAACTGGAATCACCTGATTTAAAAGTGGGATAACTTCTTCATCCCAACTCCTATGAGATTTATTCAACTTCCTGGTCATTCTCCACCACTTTATGTATCCAAATCAAGCTTCTCACAAAGTGATTCATCCTGGTTTGACTGGAACGACGATGAAGCTATGCTATTCCCAAACTGGGAAACTGGAATCACCTGATTTAAAAGTAGGATAACTTCTTCATCCCAACTCCTATGAGATTTACTCAACTTCCTGGTCATTCTCCACCACTTTATGTATCCAAATCAAGCTTCTCACAAAGTGATTCATCCTTGTTTGATTGGAACGACGATGAAGCTGTGCTATTCCCAAACTGGGAAACTGGAATCACCTGATTTGAAAGTGGGATAACTTCTTCTTGCCAACTCCTATGAGATTTATTCATCTTCCTGGGTATTCTCCACCACTTTATGTATCCAAATCAAGCTTCTCACAAAGTGATTCATCCTGGTTTGATTGGAACGACAAAGAAGCTGTGCTATTCCCAAACTGGGAAACTGGAATCACCTGATTTGAAAGTGGGATAACATCTTCATGCCAACTCCTATGAGATTTATTCAACTTCCTGGTGATTCTCCACCACTTTATGTATCCAAATCAAGCTTCTCACAAAGTGATTCATCCTGGTTTGATTTGAACGACAGAGAAGCTGTCCTATTCCCAAACAGGGAAACTGGAATCACCTGATTTGAAAGTGGGATAACTTCTTTTCGCCAACTCCTATGAGATTTATTCAACTTCCTGGTGATTCTCTACCAATTTATGTATCCAAATAAAGCTTTTCACAAAGTGATTCATCCTGGTTTGATTTGAACGACGATGAAGCTGTGCTATTCCCAAACTGGGAAACTGGAATCACTTTATTTGAAAGTGGGATAACTTCTTCACGCCAACTCCTATGTGATTTATTCAACTTCCTGGTGATTCTCCACCACTTTATGTATCCAAATGAAGCTTCTCACAAAGTGATTCATCCTGGTTTGATTGGAACGACGAAGAAGCTGTGCTATTCCCAAACTGGGAAACTGGAATCACCTGATTTGAAAGTGGGATAACTTCTTTTCGCCAACTCCTATGAGATTTATTCAACTTCCTGGTGATTCTCCACCACTTTATATATCCAAATCAAGCTTCTCACAAAGTGATTCATCCTGGTTTGATTTGAACGACGATGAAGCTGTGCTATTCCCAAACTGGGAAACTGGAATCACCTGATTTGAAAGTGGGATAACTTCTTCTTGCCAACTCCTATGAGATTTATTCAACTTCCTGGGTATTCTACACCACTTTATGTATCCAAATCAAGCTTCTCACAAAGTGATTCATCCTGGTTTGAATGGAACGACGAAGAAGCTGTGCTATTCCCAAACTGGGAAACTGGAATCACCTGATTTGAGAGTGGGATAACTTCTTCTTGCCAACTCCTATGAGATTTATTCAACTTCCTGGGTATTCTCCACCACTTTATGTATCCAAATCAAGCTTCTCACAAAGTGATTCATCCTGGTTTGATTGGAACGACGAAGAAGCTGTGCTATTCCCAAACTGGGAAACTGGAATCACCTTATTTGAAAGTGGGATAACATCTTTTCGCCAACTCCTATGAGATTTATTCAACTTCCTGGTGATTATCCACCACTTTATGTATCCAAATCAAGCTTCTCACAAAGTGATTCATCCTGGTTTTATTTGAACGACAGAGAAGCTGTCCTATTCCCAGACTGGGAAACTGTATTAGATTTAGGAGTACTCAGGTTGTATGTGTGTATGAAACCCAAATGGGTAAAGAGAGAGAGAGAGCTTGGAAGCGATTTGAGAGAAAGGAAGTTTGATGAGTGTTTGTGTGTCTAAGTGTTTAAGAGATTAGTAACAAGACTGAGAACGTGTATAGAGATTCAGGATGAGAGACTAGAGAGACTAAGAAAGTGTTTCAGATTAGAGAAGGAGAAGGGAAACCCCCTTACTCACTTAAGAGTTACAAAACATCACTTATGAGCTTATATATGCTCTTTACAACTTGCAATCATAAACCTAAATCTAAGGGCTGTTATAACTTGAATTTAAATGAATGGATGAGATGGACAGATGGTCTTGGTCGTGGCTGTGCTGTTCCTGATCGATAATTGGTCCATTTGAATCTGGTCAAGGGAAGGCTGGCTCCTTATTGGCTAGCTAAAGGCTCCCATGAATCTGCCCACTTCTTTTGCTAGATACATGGTCTCCTTTTGCTTTTACTTTACAGCAAGAGACTCTCCTTTCCAGCCTGTCACTCGCCAGCCTCTCCTTTGTCTTCTTCTCTTAAGAGTTTCACCAGTGCCCTATTTTTGCACCAACTTCAATGTGCTCAAATGGTTGACTGGTGAACTTTCGGGATGTCTCGGTCCGTACGGATCCGTACGGTCCGTACAGCCAGTCCCTAAGTTTGCACACTCGCCCAAATACTCTTCTAAGTCCCTCCTGGACTTGGCCCTATCTTTGCACCACACTTCCATCTTCTCTCTAACTCCTCCAAAGCCCTCACATGATCAGTCTAAGTGTTTCCTAGACTTATCTTCACAAGATAACTTCTTCAGAACACTTCTGAAGCTTGATTGAACTCTTCTAGACATCTTCTAGAGCTTGCCCTATCATTGTACAAGCTCCATCTTCTCTTCAGGTCAACACTCCCCCTCAAGCTTGACTTTAGGAGATCCTAAGCCAAGCTTGGAACTCTGAAGAGTCTCCCTCATTAAAAACCTTACAAGGAAAACCCATTGGGACAAAACCTTGCAAGGGAAAAAGAGTAGAGCTCTCCAAAGCCTAGGGATTGACCAGTGAGCTCTTGTGCCTTAGAACCAGTGTGGTTGGACACAAGAAGCTCTGGATCACGGCCTAATAGGTGCAGCAACTCTTCACAGCTTTGCGCACACTTCACACTTCAGCTTCACCTCTTCATGGAACCGGTTTGAAGTCTCCCCCTCTCAACTGACTTCTCAGCCATCTTAGAGAAGCTAGGACACGACCAGATCATCTTCAAAATACCAGTGAGGCTGATCAACACTTCACACACGGCTTGCCCTCTTCATAGAACTGGTTTGAATCTCCCCCTCTCAACAGACTTCACAGCCACCTTAGAGAAGCTAGGAAATGACCAGGAACACCTTTAGTGAGGCTCAAGCAATGGTACCTGATACATTATCCCAAAGGTGCATCAGTACCTATCAAAAACAAGAAAATGAATATCCTGCATCGCACTTGATGCACACAATCTCACAATTCAATCATAATCATTTTACGTATCTTTTCAAGCACAAGCAATGAATAAGATGAATAAAAAGGTTTTAAAAGTCTAAGGGAACTTCCCTTGTGTTTTTGTGAGTTTCCTAACTCGGCCAATGCACCATCTTCATGGCATCACCAACTTCTTGGAAAGGCAGAATGGATTCATCAGCTTCTCCTCAATCACCTCTCATTGAAGCCGCATTGATGGAGAGCGTTCTTCTTCACTCGCCAAGACTGCTCTGAACAGCCTCTTGCTTAGACACGCCACTATCTTGGTCCGGTTGATTATCCTTGTAGAAGCCTTTGCAAAGACTTGTTACTGACCATGGATCATATGCATTAAGACTCCCCCTCAAGCTTAGAACCAAGACTAGAAGGAGCTAAGCTTGTGATGATCCTATGCATCTCCATGGTCTAATAACTATCATCTTTTATGATAGCTTTCTTCTTGTGAGTTTTCTCTCTTCCTTAACCAGGAATTAGGGTGTTTGAATCACCATAGAGAGTCTCACAAGACACGCCTCTCATTGCATAATGACCCATGCTACACTTCCTGTAGACTAAGGACTAGATATGTCCAATGGTATTATGCAATGGCCATCTCTCATTGCATACTCAATCACACTACACTTCCTGTAGATTATGGACTAACATGTCCTAGTGATGATATGCAATGGCACAAGATCTTTGTCTTTACATTCTTGGTTGTTGGCGAGTTTCATGTATCACATTCCTTGTGTACCTAACACCACCACAACTCAATGCAAGATCAGATCATCCCATTGGGATCAAACCAAGATCATCCATCCTGTTTGATCACCAATGCCACAATAATATATGATACTTGAAACAAGCTAGACAATCAAGACAATCAAGCAAAGACAATCAATTCAGTTTTTTTTTTAAATGCAACAATAGATGAATGCATTAGGTTACACTAACTATATGAATGAAACAGATTCAATCCAAATGGAACACAAGTCTAGATGATACTTATGCAATTAAGGCGACAGGAGTGACTCAATTCATGCTTATGCTCACTAGTTTTATCAAAGCCAATGATTCAAGTAGCTTAGACATACTTCTAAATGCTTATAAGACATCACTGATGGATATAACTATGGCATAGCAACAATCAGAACTGGACTGAGTCAAGACAAGCAGATTTCAATTTCTAACAATGACAATGCAAGTTCTATACAGTTCTCTAAATGCAAAGCTTATATCAGTACATTTGCAATTTAGGCTTATTTTTAAATGCATTACTACATGAATGCACAATCTTAAAGCATTAGCTATATGAATGCAACAGGTTCAATCCATGAGTAATATTAAAGCTCTGCACAACAGTTTCAATCAGAACCAATGATGCAAGCAACTTAGACAATTTCTAATTGATGCAAGAATTTCATTGATGGATTAAACATAGGCAATAGCATCAGATAACACTAGGATTGAACTTAGACAGTATGAGATATGCTTATGTATGCAAAATAACTTATCAATCATGATGCAAGCAGCAGAGACATGTTGAGATGAGGAGTAGTTATGGAGAGTTGAAGTAACTTGGGTGGAGAAAGTTACCACAGTAAATATTTGTTACTGTGGTAAAAAGAGTTAAAAGGAAGTTACCTGAGTGAAAGGAGTTACTTAAGAGTGAAATGGGCAAAGGGAAACTTCCAGGAAAGAGAGGAGTGTGCGCTGAGGTTAGGATAAGGTTGTGGATAAGGTGGAGAGCCTTGACAGGCTGTGACAGGCTGGAAAGGCAAAGCATCTCAGTCCAAGATGCCTCACACACGATCACTCTCTTATTGGCTGAGTTTGAAATGAGGAGCCTCTTCCCTTGACTCCACATGCTTAGAATAGTGATCAAATGGAAACCCTTGTATCTGATCTCTCTATATATATTGTAACCTCATCATTAATAAGATTAAGCAAGTTATGAGTCTCTCTTAGTCTCTCTTTAGTTCTTTAGACTCTTAATCTCATTTCATACTTTAATCTTCTCTAAATCTCTTCTAATCTTTCCTAAATACTCAGATCACTCTAAACATCACTAAAAGTGATATGGTATCAGAGCCAGGTTAGTGAGAGCCTGAGGTCGTGTGTGATTCTTTGAAGCCTCAAGGTTGAAGCTTTGAAGAAACTCTTGTGTTCTTGTGTGTTTGAGAGTTTCTGGGTACTTTTCAAGTTCAAGACTGGTTGTGGTGTATCATCTGAAGCTGTGTGGGTTGAAGATCGAGGCTGTGAAGGGTTCTACAAGTCATTCAACTCAAGATAAAGTTTCTGAAGCTTAGAGAGTTCATCATTCAACATGGAGAGTGGGATGAACATGAACATGAAGGTAGCTGTGATCTTCAAGGGAACCAACTACTTGGTGTGGTCTCGGATGGTGAGAACCACGGTGGGAAGCAAGGGGTTGTGGAAGCACATCACCCCCGGAGAAGCTCCAAAACTCATCACTCAAGGAGAGGATGATGGTGAGGCTGCAAGCAAGGCGGAAGAGAAGTGGCATCAAGAGGATATGCTGGTGATGTCTGTGCTTCATGCGTCACTTGAGCCGGCTATTCTGGATGCATACAGCTACTGTGAGTCTGCTAAGGAGCTGTGGGATACTTTGAAGAAGGTGTATGGCAACACATCAAACCTAAGCCGAGTGTTTGAAGTGAAGCAAGCCATCAACAACCTTGTACAAGAAGACATGGAGTTCACCAAGCATCTAGGGAGATTCAGGAGTCTCTGGTCCGAGATGGAGATGCTTAGGCCAAGCACAACGGATGCTGATGAGCTTAACAAGAGGAGAGAGCAAGACAAGGTCTTTGGGCTACTCCTCACGCTGAACCCGGCCTACAACGGTCTCATCCAGCACCTGCTTAGAGAAGACACTCTACCTGATCTTGAGGATGTGTGTGCGCGGATTCAGAAGGAGCAAGGCTCCATTGGGTTGTTTGCAAAGAAAGGAGACCTGTCCCTTGCAAGCCAAGCAACTCAAGAGGAAGGTAGTGAAGCTCCACAAGCAAACAAGGCTGCGGCTGCGCATGGGAAGTTTGAGGAGAGGAGGTTCAATGGGAGTTGTGATCACTGCAAGAAGCATGGCCACAAGAAGAGCCAATGCTGGATACTCCATCCTCACCTCAAGCCGGCTAAGTTCATGAAGGACCGTGAGGCAAGGGCTAATGTCTCGGATGGAACAAGTGGAGCTGGTACAAGCAAAGGAAAGGAGATAGATGGGCGTGAGGCAGGTGATGGAAAGTCTCTTGTAGCCTACACTGGAGCATCAAGCAACCGTGGGAACAATGATCAAGAGTATCTAAGGAGATCCGACCTTGATGCTCTCATTAAGATGTTCAAGGAGAATGGTAACATCTTTGGGTATTCTTTTGGTGCTAGGGTGATAGAGAACTATGAGAATCTAACTAGAACTGATAGGATGCATGAGAGCTTGATAGAAATGGTAAATCAATCTAGGACTGCAAACCTTGCTAGAAATGATCATGCATTCAAACCATCTAGTATCCTTGCGCATATTGCTAGTTCTCATGACATTAAGCCATTAGTGATTGATTCAGGTGCATCTCATCATATGATAAGTGACACTAGCTTAATTAAAAACATTGTGCCAATGAATGGAAATGTACTGATTGCTAATGGAGATAAGATTCCTATTAGAGGAATAGGAAGTCTTAAACTATTTGATAAGGAAACTAAAGCTTTTTATATGCCTGAATTCACATCAAACTTGTTATCTGTTAAGAAATGTGCTACTGATTTGCAATGCAATGTTATATTCAGTCCTAATGATGTGAAGTTTCAGGATATTAAAAGCAGCAAGATGATTGGAAAGGGAGTGACTAAAGGAGAGCTATATTTACTTGAAGATCTCACTCCTGTTTCTAGATATAGCTGCTCATTTACTTCTGTTTCTAGTTCTGGTTTAAGTAAAAATGCATTGTGGCATGCTAGATTAGGACACCCTCATAATAAGGCTTTAAAACTGATGTTGCCAGGTGTTTCCTTTGAGAATAATGATTGTGAAGCTTGCATTTTAGGCAAGCATTGTAGAACTGTCTTTAACAAGTCTACTACTGTTTATGAAAAGTGTTTTGATCTTATTCATTCTGATGTTTGGACTGCACCTTGCCTATCTAGAGAAAATCATAAGTATTATGTAACTTTCATTGATGAAAAATCCAAATACACCTGGTTAACCTTAATTCCAACCAAAGATAGGGTACTTGATGCATTTAAAAATTTTCAATCCTATGTGACTAACCATTACAATGCCAAGATAAAGATTTTCAGGTCAGATAATGGAGGAGAGTACACGGGACAAGCATTCAAGCTACACTTAGCTCAGCATGGAATTCTTCATCAGACAAGCTGTCCCTATACACCACAACAGAATGGTGTGGCTGAGAGGAAGAACAGGCATTTGATGGAAGTAGCCAGGTCCATGATGTTTCAATCCAATGTGCCTAAGAAGTTTTGGAGTGATGCTGTTGCTACGGCATGTTATCTCATCAACAGGACACCAACTCTGATCCTCCAAGGACAATCACCATTTGAGGTACTGAATCAGTACAAGCCTTCTCTCGAGCATATGAAGGTCTTTGGGTGTTTGTGTTTTGTGATGGTGCCTGGAGAGATAAGAAACAAGCTAGATGCTAAGAGTTCAAAGGCAATGTTCATTGGATACTCATCAAGTCAGAAAGGATACAAGTGCTATGATCCTAACACAAGGAGAGTGTTAGTATCTAGAGAAGTGAAGTTTGTTGAAGAGAAAGGATATTATGAGGAACAGATTCAAGAAGACTTGAAGGATCTTACCTCTGATAGAGCTGAAACCTTGAGGATTATCCTAGAAGGCCTTGGAATCAACATGAATCAAGGACATCAAGGGGGAGAAGCACTACCCCAGTCCCGGATCATCAGACTTCCAACCTTGAGCATGAGGGGGGGAATGAAACAAGAACTCCAAACCGTGAAGAAACAAGTAGAGAAGAGAGTTCTGGCTCTCATGATCAAGCTGTGGAATCAAATGATCAAGAAGAAGGAGCTGAAGAAAGTCAGCTAAGGGAAGAAGGAGCTGAAGCAAGTCAGCTAGGAGAAGAAAGATCTGAAACAAGTGTGCAGCCACAAGAAGAAGAACAAGAGATGGCGCAAGAAGGGCCAGTATTGAGAAGAAGTACAAGGCTGAGAAAGGATCCTTCCAGTTGGGTAAACACAAGAGTGTACTACAATGCCCAAGCTGTGAAGCATCCTACTCAGGCCGTGTGTTCTTTTGCTCAATATCCAGAAGCACATTGCGCATTCATGGTAAACTTGGATGAAAATCACATTCCAAGAAGCTATGAAGAGGCAATGGAGGATAAGGAATGGAAGGAATCAGTAGGAGCTGAGGCAGGAGCTATGATAAAGAATGATACATGGTATGAGAGTGAACTACCAAAAGGGAAGAAAGCTGTGTCTAGTAGATGGATCTTTACAATCAAGTACAAGGCTGATGGGTCAATTGAGAGGAAGAAGACTAGACTAGTAGCAAGAGGGTTCACTCAGACATATGGAGAGGACTACATTGAGACATTTGCACCAGTAGCCAAGCTACACACCATTAGGATTGTTTTAAGCTTGGCTGTGAACCTAGGATGGGGATTGTGGCAAATGGATGTAAAGAATGCTTTTCTACAAGGAGAGCTTGAGGATGAAGTCTATATGTATCCTCCACCAGGTCTGGAACATCTAGTGAAGAGAGGGAATGTACTGAGGCTAAAGAAAGCCATTTATGGGTTGAAGCAATCACCAAGAGCTTGGTATAACAAGTTGAGCACAACTCTGAATGGCCGAGGCTTCAAGAAGTCAGAATTGGATCACACTCTCTTTACTCTCACGACACCCTCAGGTATGGTTGCTCTCCTTGTGTATGTGGATGATATCATTATCACTGGGAGTGATAAGGAAGGTATCAAAGCAACCAAGGAATTCCTAAAGTCTATGTTTGAAATCAAAGACTTGGGAGAAATGAAATACTTCCTTGGAATTGAGATTTGTAGATCTAAGGAAGGATTGTTCATGTCCCAAAGGAAGTATACACTTGATCTTTTGAAAGGTGCAGGTGCTTATGGAGGCAAGACAGCAAGGATGCCAATGGAGGATGGCTACAAAGTACCAAGAGAGGGGGAGATTGAAGACAGCAAGCCATTTCATGATCCTAAACTCTATAGAACTCTTGTTGGCAAATTGATTTATCTTACCATTACAAGACCTGATATATGTTTTGCTGTGAACCAGGTGAGTCAACACATGCAGCTTCCAAAGGAACATCATTGGCGCATGGTAGAGAGGCTGCTGATGTATCTGAATGGCTCGCCGGATCAAGGGTTTGGATGGGATGTAATGGAAGCACAGAAGTGGTGGGGTATTGTGATGCTGATTGGGCAGGAGATAGAGCTGATAGGAGATCAACTACCGGCTATTGCACATTCATTGGAGGTAACTTGGTGACTTGGAAGAGCAAGAAGCAGAAGGTGGTGTCATGTTCAAGTGCTGAAGCTGAGTATAGAGCCATGCTGAAGCTTACAAACGAGTTGGTGTGGATCAAAGGCATCTTGAAGCACTTAGAAATTGATCAAGCCTCTCCAATGACAATGCATTGTGACAATCAAGCTGCTATTCACATTGCATCCAACTCGGTGTTCCATGAGAGAACCAAGCACATTGAGGTTGATTGCCACAAAGTGAGACAGATGATTGTGCTAGGAGTGATCATGCCCTGCTATACTAGAAGTGAAGATCAGTTGGCTGATGTATTCACCAAGGCTGCGAGACAAAAGACTATGGAGTCCATTCACATCAGATTGGGACTCATAGATCTTGGGAAGAGAAGGAGCTGATCCCCTTAGCTGTGAGATCTTCACTCTTTTTCCCTCATTAAGGTTTTGTCCCAATGGGTTTTCCTTAGTGAGGTTTTTAATGAGGAAGATCTCATGGCTGTCCAAGCTTAGACTTTCACAAAGCTAAGCTTGAGGGGGAGTGTTGAGATGAGGAGTAGTTATGGAGAGTTGAAGTAACTTGGGTGGAGAAAGTTACCACAGTAAATATTTGTTACTGTGGTAAAAAGAGTTAAAAGGAAGTTACCTGAGTGAAAGGAGTTACTTAAGAGTGAAATGGGCAAAGGGAAACTTCCAGGAAAGAGAGGAGTGTGCGCTGAGGTTAGGATAAGGTTGTGGATAAGGTGGAGAGCCTTGACAGGCTGTGACAGGCTGGAAAGGCAAAGCATCTCAGTCCAAGATGCCTCACACACGATCACTCTCTTATTGGCTGAGTTTGAAATGAGGAGCCTCTTCCCTTGACTCCACATGCTTAGAATAGTGATCAAATGGAAACCCTTGTATCTGATCTCTCTATATATATTGTAACCTCATCATTAATAAGATTAAGCAAGTTATGAGTCTCTCTTAGTCTCTCTTTAGTTCTTTAGACTCTTAATCTCATTTCATACTTTAATCTTCTCTAAATCTCTTCTAATCTTTCCTAAATACTCAGATCACTCTAAACATCACTAAAAGTGATAAGACATTCTACTCAATTCTACAACACATTCATGATGATTCAAGCTATGACAACACTCAAGACAATGCAATAAACAGAACATGAGATTATGGGACTCTAGACATTACTTACTATCAATAAGACAATGCAGCAGCAAAACAATCTCAGTGCAATTAGCCTAGACATTCTACTTAGAAGCTATAAACTCTTAATGGAATTAGGGAAAGCACATAGTATAATCAGGAGATAAACCTATCAAGACATATTAAGATAGATGAGACTAGGTTTACTCCCTTGTTTAAGGTGATGAGGAGTGGTCGTTGCCACTTGAATCCTCACTTCTTCTTCTTCTCTTATTGCAATCACCCTTCTGAATTTGCCACCATGATGGAATGCTTGTGGATGCTTCAGCTACTTCTTCAATCACCTCACAATAGAAGCCGCCTTGATAGAGTAGCCTTCTTCTTCACACAGCCAAGAGTGCTCTGTCTTTGTTTGAGCACCCTCTTGAATAGGCACGCCACTGCCTAGACCCGGTTAGCTTCTTCTTCAGGTACTTGCAATGTTAAGGAGAAGAACACCAGTGAGTTTTACAACCATCTCTGCTTCTCCCTTTTTGTAACACTTCTCCATTGTACACACAATGGGCATCATTCTTTCTCTTTCAACTCGGATTTGATGATGAACTAGGAACACCTTTTGTGAACCTGAAACATCCACTCAAACTCTAGCAAAGATAAGTCACAATTGCATTGGGATCAATCCTTGACTTCATCAAGTTTGATCACCAATGTCTCAAGCTTTATAACATTAGATAGAATCAAGACAATGTCAAGTTCTTATCTATGCAAGCAACCATTCTCTAAATACTAAGCAAGACCTTATCAGATTCAAGTCAAAGTATTTAGGCAATTTTATGCAACTTAGATTTTAATCTAAATGCAACAATACAAGACAGTATGCATTAATCTTAATCAGTTTCTAACTCATGAAAGCAAGCATGATTAGATAATATAATCTATTATCTTAACAAGACAAGTTAATTTAGAACTGACATTAAGCATTTAACCATTTTCAATAGTATTGATGTCAAATCTTGATTAATAAATTATCAAGTTTGATTCCCAATATCACAAGCAATGCAACAGATAGACACAAGGCATTATCAAGTTCTATTCTTTGCAAGCTAAATCTCTAAGTACAAGTAAGATCCTAACAGATTCAAGACAAGTTACTTAGGCACTCTTAAGAGCTTCTTTACTCAGTACTTAGACATGAATCTAATACTTCAATGTAAGACAGCCACAAGACTATATGCAACAGCTTTAAATTCGGTTTCACTCCATGTATGCAAGCAGATTTAATTAATCACAACAAGCATCACTATGAACCGGAGCTAAGCATACTAAACAATTTCAATACCCAAACAAGACTCTTAAAGTATCCTGGGACAGATTCTAAAGCAACTTCATTTTAGCAATCTTTTAAACAATCCTCAGGTTTCCAATCACATCACAACATCACAACCTGTTCATACACTCAAGCTTTATACAAGAGAAAGAGATTTCCTTACAGCCAAGGAACTAGTGTTAGTTCCTTGAAACTCCTTAGTACATGGGAAGATCCGAGCTGTTGGTGTCAACTCCTACATCTCCTTCTTTCATGGACCTTTCTCTTGAACCCACCATGCCTAAGACACCTCCTCTCTTCATTTTTGAGTCGCCATACCAGGTACAAGTTGAAAGCTTTCACCTTTCTTCTTGGACAGTGAATGGGAATGGCTTGGACATGCTTCCAATGGCCTTCTTTCTTCAGGACGACCATGAGAGAGTGGAGAACGACCAAGAACAGCTTCTGGACGCCATTGATGAGCACACCTTCTTCTTGAAGAGGTTGAACAGCCAAATGACCATGAAGCTTCTTCTTGGTTTGGAAATGGCATGGGAGTGAGCTTTGAGCTTAGCGGAAGCTGGAACCAAGTTCTAATGAACCTGGCTCTGATACCATATTAGATTTAGGAGTACTCAGGTTGTATGTGTGTATGAAACCCAAATGGGTAAAGAGAGAGAGAGAGCTTGGAAGCGATTTGAGAGAAAGGAAGTTTGATGAGTGTTTGTGTGTCTAAGTGTTTAAGAGATTAGTAACAAGACTGAGAACGTGTATAGAGATTCAGGATGAGAGACTAGAGAGACTAAGAAAGTGTTTCAGATTAGAGAAGGAGAAGGGAAACCCCCTTACTCACTTAAGAGTTACAAAACATCACTTATGAGCTTATATATGCTCTTTACAACTTGCAATCATAAACCTAAATCTAAGGGCTGTTATAACTTGAATTTAAATGAATGGATGAGATGGACAGATGGTCTTGGTCGTGGCTGTGCTGTTCCTGATGGATAATTGGTCCATTTGAATCTGGTCAAGGGAAGGCTGGCTCCTTATTGGCTAGCTAAAGGCTCCCATGAATCTGCCCACTTCTTTTGCTAGATACATGGTCTCCTTTTGCTTTTACTTTACAGCAAGAGACTCTCCTTTCAAGCCTGTCACTCGCCAGCCTCTCCTTTGTCTTCTTCTCTTAAGAGTTTCACCAGTGCCCTATTTTTGCACCAACTTCAAATGTGCTCAAATGGTTGACTGGTGAACTTTCGGGATGTCTCGGTCCGTACGGATCCGTACGGTCCGTACAGCCAGTCCCTAAGTTTGCACACTCGCCCAAATACTCTTCTAAGTCCCTCCTGGACTTGGCCCTATCTTTGCACCACACTTCCATCTTCTCTCTAACTCCTCCAAAGCCCTCACATGATCAGTCTAAGTGTTTCCTAGACTTATCTTCACAAGATAACTTCTTCAGAACACTTCTGAAGCTTGATTGAACTCTTCTAGACATCTTCTAGAGCTTGCCCTATCATTGTACAAGCTCCATCTTCTCTTCAGGTCAACAAACTGGAATCACCTGATTTGAAAGTGGGATAACTTCTTTTCGCCAACTCCTATGAGATTTATTCAACTTCCTGGTGATTCTCCACCACTTTATGTATCCAAATAAAGCTTCTCACAAAGTGATTCATCCTGGTTTGATTTGAATGACGATGAAGCTGTGCTATTCCCAAACTGGGAAACTGGAATCACCTGATTTGAAAATGGGATAACTTCTTCACGCCAACTCCTATGAGATTTATTCAACTTCCTGGTGATTCTCCACCACTTTATGTATCCAAATCAAGCTTCTCACAAAGTGATTCATCCTGGTTTGATTTGAACGACGATGAACCTGTGTTATTCCCAAACTGGGAAATTGGAATCACCTGATTTGAAAGTGGGATAACTTCTTCACGCCAACTCCTATGTGATTTATTCAACTTCCTGGTGATTCTCCACCACTTTATGTATCCAAATCAAGCTTCTCACAAAGTGATTCATCCTTGTTTGATTGGAACGACGATGAAGCTGTGCTATTCCCAAACTGGGAAACTGGAATCACCTGATTTGAAAGTGGGATAACTTCTTTTCGCCAACTCCTATGAGATTTATTCAACTTCCTGGTGATTCTCCACCACTTTATGTATCCAAATAAAGCTTCTCACAAAGGGATTCATCCTGGTTTGATTTGAACGACGATGAAGCTGTGCTATTCCCAAACTGGGAAACTGGAATCACCTGATTTGAAAGTGGGATAACTTCTTCACGCCAACTCCTATGTGATTTATTCAACTTCCTGGTGATTCTCCACCACTTTATGTATCCAAATCAAGCTTCTCGCAAAGTGATTCATCCTGGTTTGATTGGAACGACGAAGAAGCTGTGCTATTCTCAAACTGGGAAACTGGAATCACCTGATTTGAAAGTGGGATAACTTCTTTTCGCCAACTCCTATGAGATTTATTCAACTTCCTGGTGATTCTACACCACTTTATGTATTCAAATCAAGCTTCTCACAAAGTGATTCATCCTGGTTTGATTGGAACGACGAAGAAGCTCTGCTATTCCCAAACTGGGAAACTGGAATCACCTGATTTGAAAGTGGGATAACTTCTTCACGCCAACTCCTATGTGATTTATTCAACTTCCTGGTGATTCTCCACCACTTTATGTATCCAAATCAAGCTTCTCACAAAGTGATTCATCCTGGTTTGACTGGAACGACGATGAAACTGTGCTATTCCCAAACTGGGAAACTGGAATCACCTGATTTAAAAGTGGGATAACTTCTTCATCCCAACTCCTATGAGATTTATTCAACTTCCTGGTCATTCTCCCCCACTTTATGTATCCAAATCAAGCTTCTCACAAAGTGATTCATCCTGGTTTGACTGGAACGACGATGAAGCTAAGCTATTCCCAAACTGGGAAACTGGAATCACCTGATTTGAAAGTGGGATAACTTCTTCTTGCCAACTCCTATGAGATTTATTCAACTTCCTGGGTATTCTCCACCACTTTATGTATCCAAATCAAGCTTCTCACAAAGTGATTCATCCTGGTTAGATTTGAACGACAGAGAAGCTGTCCTATTCCCAAACTGGGAAACTGGAATCACCTGATTTGAAAGTGGGATAACTTCTTTTCGCCAACTCCTATGAGATTTATTCAACTTCCTGGTGATTCTCCACCACTTTATGTATCCAAATAAAGCTTTTGACAAAGTGATTTATCCTGGTTTGATTTGAACGACGATGAAGCTGTGCTATTCCCAAACTGGGAAACTGGAATCACTTTATTTGAAAGTGGGATAACTTCTTCACGCCAACTCCTATGTGATTTATTCAACTTCCTGGTGATTCTCCACCACTTTATGTATCCAAATGAAGCTTCTCACAAAGTGATTCATCCTGGTTTGATTGGAACGACGAAGAAGCTGTGCTATTCCCAAACTGGGAAACTGGAATCACCTGATTTGAAAGTGGGATAACTTCTTTTCGCCAACTCCTATGAGATTTATTCAACTTCCTGGTGATTCTCTACCAATTTATGTATCCAAATAAAGCTTTTCACAAAGTGATTCATCCTGGTTTGATTTGAACGACGATGAAGCTGTGCTATTCCCAAACTGGGAAACTGGAATCACTTTATTTGAAAGTGGGATAACTTCTTCACGCCAACTCCTATGTGATTTATTCAACTTCCTGGTGATTCTCCACCACTTTATGTATCCAAATGAAGCTTCTCACAAAGTGATTCATCCTGGTTTGATTGGAACGACGAAGAAGCTGTGCTATTCCCAAACTGGGAAACTGGAATCACCTGATTTGAAAGTGGGATAACTTCTTTTCGCCAACTCCTATGAGATTTATTCAACTTCCTGGTGATTCTCCACCACTTTATATATCCAAATCAAGCTTCTCACAAAGTGATTCATCCTGGTTTGATTTGAACGACGATGAAGCTGTGCTATTCCCAAACTGGGAAACTGGAATCACCTGATTTGAAAGTGGGATAACTTCTTCTTGCCAACTCCTATGAGATTTATTCAACTTCCTGGGTATTCTCCACCACTTTATGTATCCAAATCAAGCTTCTCACAAAGTGATTCATCCTGGTTTGAATGGAACGACGAAGAAGCTGTGCTATTCCCAAACTGGGAAACTGGAATCACCTGATTTGAAAGTGGGATAACTTCTTCTTGCCAACTCCTATGAGATTTATTCAACTTCCTGGGTATTCTATTAGATTTTGTGATTTAAAGAGTGATTAAGTTTAATCTGAGAATTAAAGAGATTAGAGATTAAGAACAAGAGAGAGACTAGAGAGAGAGACTCAAAACTCCATTAATTAATACTGATGAGGGTTTACAAGTATATAAAGAGAGAGCAACAAGGGATTTCGAAATGTATAAGCATGTGTAGTCAAAGGACAGGCTGGAACTCCTTTTGAATCACTTGGCTGTGCTTTCTCACATGCTTGCACTAGTAGAAAAGCATCCTCTCCTTTCCAGCATCATACAGGCTGTCAAAGGCTCCCTTATCCTTCCTTATCCTCTTTGGTCGAGTTTACTCTCTTCCCTTCACTAAGTTACCTTCTCATGCCATCAGATAACTTCCCAAGTTGTTACTGTGGTTAAACTAAAGTTACCACAGTAAAACTCCAAAGTTACTGTCTACTCCAACTCTCTTCCTCTCTCAATATATCAACCATTTATTCTCTCATCTCAACACTCCCCCTCAAGCTTGACCATGTGGAACAAGTCAAGCTTGGAAGGACCATGAGATCTCCCTCATTAAAACCTCATTAAGGAAAACCCATTGGGACAAAACCTTAATGAGGAAAAAGAGTAGAGATCACATGATCAGGAGAGTGTATAGACTAGCCCTTAGGCGAGAGATCAATGAGTCCTAACCTGATGTGTATGGACTCCATTGTCTTTTGCCTTGCTGCCTTTGTGAACACATCTGCTAACTGATCCTCACTCCGAGTATAACAAGGTAGAATCACCCCAAGAATCATCATCTGCCTCACCTTGTGACAATCAACCTCAATGTGCTTTGTTCTCTCATGGAACACAGAGTTAGATGCAATGTGGATAGCTGCTTGATTATCACAATGCATTGTCATTGGCGTTGCTTGAATAATCTCCAGATGCTTCAAAATCCCTTTTATCCACACTAGCTCATTTGTAAGCTTCAGCATTGCTCTATACTCGGCCTCAGCACTGGAACAAGACACTACCTTCTGCTTCTTACTCTTCCAAGTGACCAAGTTACCACCAATGAATGTACAATAGCCTGTGGTTGATCTTCTATCTGCTCTATCACCAGCCCAATCCGCATCACAGTAGCCTACAACCTCAGTACTCTTGTTACATCCCATCCATACTCCAAGACCAGTAGTTCCATTCAGATACATCAAGATCCTTTCCACCATCCGCCAGTGGTGCTCCTTAGGAACTTGCATGTGTTGACTGACTTGATTCACCGCAAAGCATACATCAGGTCTAGTAATGGTAAGATAAATCAACTTCCCCACTAGCTTCCTATACAGCTTAGGATCATGGAATGGCTTGCTATCCTCAATCTCCCCCTCACGTGGAACCTTGTACCCATCCTCCATTGGCATCTTGGCTGTCTTTCCTCCATAGGCATCTGCTCCCTTCAATAGATCAATCACATACTTCCTTTGAGACATGAACAATCCTTCCTTTGATCTGCATATCTCAATCCCAAGAAAATACTTCATTTCCCCCAAGTCTTTAATCTCAAAGCTTGCCTTGAGATACTCCTTTGTAGCCTTGATGCCTTCCTTATCACTGCCTGTGATGATGATATCATCCACATACACAAGTAATACCACAATACCAGATGAGGTGGTTAGGGTAAAGAGAGTGTGATCCAATTCTGACTTTCTGAACCCTCTCCCATTCAGTGTAGTACTCAACTTGTTGTACCACGCCCTTGGAGACTGCTTGAGACCATAGATAGCTTTCCTCAACCTCAACACATTACCCTTCTTTACTAGATGTTCAAGACCTGGTGGTGGATGCATGTATACTTCATCTTCCAACTCTCCTTGAAGGAATGCATTCTTCACATCCATTTGCCACAAATCCCACTCAAGATTCACAGCTAAAGATAATACAATCCTGATAGTATGAAGTTTAGCCACAGGAGCAAAGGTCTCAACATAGTCCTCACCATATGTCTGAGTAAATCCTCTTGCCACCAACCTAGACTTGCGCCTCTCTATTCTTCCATCAGGATGAAACTTGATTGTGAACACCCATTTACTAGTCACTGCCTTCTTCCCTTTAGGCAGCTCACTCTCATACCATGTTTCATTCTTAATCATGGCTCCGGACTCATCAGCAACTGAATCTCTCCACTCCTTTAAAGCCATAGCTTCTTCATATGTCCTTGGAATATAGCTCTCATCCAAGCTTACTGTGAAGGCTATATGCTCGTCTGGAAACTCTGCAAAGGAACACATAGCTTGAGAAGGATGCTCCACAGCCTGGGCATTGTAGTACACTCTCGTGTTTACCCAGTTGGAAGCATCTCTCTTCACCCTTGTGCTCCTCCTCAGCTCCTGAACTTGTTCTTCTTGTGGCTCTTGCCCATCTTCACTTGATTGAGCACCACTCTCATTTGACCCATCAGGATCCACTTCCCAATCTCCACTAGACTGAGTACCACTCTCATCTGAGCCATTAGACTCTCTTTGCCCATCTCCACTAGACTGAGCACCACTCTCTACTTCCTGTGTCACCTCTTGATTATGCTGGCCTGAATCTTGATTATGCACTTGCTCATGAGATTCAGTTCCATTCCCCCTCTCATGATCAAGAGGAGTTGTTCTTTCAGCTTCACTAGTCGGATTGGAAGACTCTCTTCTTCCAGATTCCTGATCCTGGGATAACCCTATCCCTAGCTTCTCCAACAGCACCCTCAGTGTTGTTGCTCTATCAGATGGAGCTTGAGACAAATCCTTCAGATTTTCCCACTCCTTTTCTTCATAATACCCTTTTGATTCAATAAACTTCACTTCTCTAGATACCATCACTCTCCTTGCTTCAGGATCATAGCACTTGTATCCCTTCTGAGTGATAGAGTATCCAATGAACATAGCCTTAGTGCTCTTTGCCTCCAGCTTGTTTCTCTGTTCTCCTGGACTCATGACATAGCATACACACCCAAATACCCGTAGGTGATCAATAAAAGGCTTGCTCTTATTCAGCACCTCAAATGGAGACAGATTCTTCAGTATCTTGGTTGGGATCCGGTTGATGAGATAGCAAGCAGTCTGTACAGCATCTCCCCAAAAACGTTTTGGGACATTTGCATGAAACATCATCGACCTAGCAACCTCCATCAAGTGCCTATTCTTCCTCTCAGCTACACCATTCTGCTGTGGTGTGTAGGGACAACTGGTCTGATGCACAATCCCATGCTTGGCTAGATGACTCTTGAAGGCATTGCTGATGTATTCACCTCCATTGTCTGATCTCAGTACCTTCACAGTAGCATTGTATTGATTAGATACATATGCTTGGAAGTTCATAAACGCTTCTAGCACCTTATCTTTAGATGGAAGCAATGTGAGCCATGTATACTTAGACTTCTCATCAATGAATGTTACAAAGTATTTATGGCTGTCTCTAGACATGCATGGAGCGGTCCACACATCCGAGTGAACTAGATCAAAGCAATGCTCATAAGTAGTCTTAGATGTTGGGAAAACAGTCCTACAATGCTTTCCTAATATGCATGCTTCACAATCCAAGTGATTGAATGACATATTAGGGATTATCAATTCAATGGCACGAGCATGAGGATGTCCTAATCTAGCATGCCAAGTAATACTATCAATCTTCTCAGCAGTACTACTCAAGCAAATAGAATCAAAGGGATTAGAGGTCTTAGCCAAGTCGAGGTGGTATAGCTGATTCTTGCTGTCTCCTCTGCCAATGACTCTCCCAGTCTTCAAATCTTGAAACTCAACTTCATCAGGTCTGAATACTACTTGACAATCAAGATCAATGGTAGCTTTCTTCACAGATAATAGATTTGAAGTGAACTGAGGCATGTAGAAGGCAGCCGTGTCCTTCTCAAACAGTCTGAGCTTTCCCACTCCTTCTATTGGGATCATAGCACCATTAGCTATCCTAACACTCCCTGTTGCAGCCTTGATCTCACTTATAAGCCTCCTATCACTGATCATATGATGACTTGCTCCAGAATCAATCACCATGGGTTTAGAAGCTCCGGATTGTATAGCATGCTTCTTGCTTGCTGCTAAGGCTTGTACATGTTCCATGAACACTCTCCATTCCTTCCTGGTGATGCGATCATCAGCTCCACTCCCTTTCTCCTGCTCTCTTAACACCCCACTGTCTTCTACTGATTCCCCCATGTAGGCTGAGTAAGAACACTCTCCCACAACTCTCTTCCTACCCTTTCCTATGTTGACATAAGCTTTGGATAGCATTCTGCACCTCCTCCTCTTCCGGAAGCCCTCACTCCTACTCCCGGTTAGCCTCCATGAGCCCTCACTCCTACTCATGGTTAGCTTCTGGAAGCTCTCACTCCTACTCCCATTTGGCTTCCATGAGCTCTCACTCCTACTCATGGTTAGCCTCTCATCATCTCTCATTATCTCATACGCCCTTCTTATAAGCACACAGATCTCTTCCATTTCCGGAAGCTGTTCCCCTCTTAGAACCATCTCCACCAGCCACCCATATGATGACTCCATGCTCGCCAAGAGCTTCAAGACCATCTCTTGCTCTGGTGTAGCATCCCCATCCACATGGGATCTCAACCCTTGTAGTTCAACCCACAAGTGTTGTAGCTTCCTCACATGGTTATTGAACTCTTCTCTTCCTTGCTTAGCTTCACTGATCACCTTCTTGACTTCACACACTCTCCTAAGATTGATCTTGTTCTCATAAACATCTTCAATCTTCTCAAGCAGTATACTTTCTTCAAGACTAAAGCAATCTCCACTTGTTTCTCTTGCTGTCTGATCTTTCTCAGCAGCTTTACCCTTCAAAGACTCTTCCTTCTCATGGTTTCTCCAAACTCCACACCTTTTCAGAGTTGTTTTCATTTGTGAGAACCACCCCCACTCATTCCCTCTCTCTTTCTTCTCTTCACGCCTTGTTGTACCAGATTGAAGCAGCTCCATTTCCTTTAGCCTAAAGCAACAACCTTTAGCCTAAAGCAACAACCTTTAGCCTAGATCTTCCCCCAAATGCTTCTAATCTCACACGCCAAGCTTAACCACAAACTAGACCCCTCTTCTGACCTTGTCAAACACCTAAAGGGACTCCCTTGAGGCTGACTCTCCAAAAGAAACACCAACAGACACCAACTTGACTTTTAAAGGATCTAGCTCTTGACAAACTCTCAAGAACTCTCAAGAACACTCAAGAACACTCAAGGACATTTAGAAAACGAAATCACTCTCTCCTTTTAAAGGAACCTGGCTCTGATACCATATTAGATTTTGTGATTTAAAGAGTGATTAAGTTTAATCTGAGAATTAAAGAGATTAGAGATTAAGAACAAGAGAGAGACTAGAGAGAGAGACTCAAAACTCCATTAATTAATACTGATGAGGGTTTACAAGTATATAAAGAGAGAGCAACAAGGGATTTCGAAATGTATAAGCATGTGTAGTCAAAGGACAGGCTGGAACTCCTTTTGAATCACTTGGCTGTGCTTTCTCACATGCTTGCACTAGTAGAAAAGCATCCTCTCCTTTCCAGCATCATACAGGCTGTCAAAGGCTCCCTTATCCTTCCTTATCCTCTTTGGTCGAGTTTACTCTCTTCCCTTCACTAAGTTACCTTCTCATGCCATCAGATAACTTCCCAAGTTGTTACTGTGGTTAAACTAAAGTTACCACAGTAAAACTCCAAAGTTACTGTCTACTCCAACTCTCTTCCTCTCTCAATATATCAACCATTTATTCTCTCATCTCAACATATTCTCCACCACTTTATGTATCCAAATCAAGCTTCTCACAAAGTGATTCATCCTGGTTTGATTGGAACGACGAAGAAGCTGTGCTATTCCCAAACTGGGAAACTGGAATCACCTTATTTGAAAGTGGGATAACATCTTTTCGCCAACTCCTATGAGATTTATTCAACTTCCTGGTGATTATCCACCACTTTATGTATCCAAATCAAGCTTCTCACAAAGTGATTCATCCTGGTTTTATTTGAACGACAGAGAAGCTGTCCTATTCCCAGACTGGGAAACTGGAATCACCTGATTTGAAAGTGGGATAACTTCTTTTCGCCAACTCCTATGAGATTTATTCAACTTCCTGGTGATTCTCCACCACTTTATGTATCCAAATAAAGCTTCTCACAAAGTGATTCATCCTGGTTTGATTTGAATGACGATGAAGCTGTGCTATTCCCAAACTGGGAAACTGGAATCACCTGATTTGAAAGTGGGATAACTTCTTCACGCCAACTCCTATGAGATTTATTCAACTTCCTGGTGATTCTCCACCACTTTATGTATCCAAATCAAGCTTCTCACAAAGTGATTCATCCTGGTTTGATTTGAACGACGATGAACCTGTGTTATTCCCAAACTGGGAAACTGGAATCACCTGATTTGAAAGTGGGATAACTTCTTCACGCCAACTCCTATGTGATTTATTCAACTTCCTGGTGATTCTCCACCACTTTATGTATCCAAATCAAGCTTCTCACAAAGTGATTCATCCTGGTTTGATTGGAACGACGATGAAGCTGTGCTATTCCCAAACTGGGAAACTGGAATCACCTGATTTGAAAGTGGGATAACTTCTTTTCGCCAACTCCTATGAGATTTATTCAACTTCCTGGTGATTCTCCACCACTTTATGTATCCAAATCAAGCTTCTCACAAAGGGATTCATCCTGGTTTGATTTGAACGACGATGAAGCTGTGCTATTCCCAAACTGGGAAACTGGAATCACCTGATTTGAAAGTGGGATAACTTCTTCACGCCAACTCCTATGTGATTTATTCAACTTCCTGGTGATTCTCCACCACTTTATGTATCCAAATCAAGCTTCTCACAAAGTGATTCATCCTGGTTTGATTGGAACGACGAAGAAGCTGTGCTATTCTCAAACTGGGAAACTGGAATCACCTGATTTGAAAGTGGGATAACTTCTTTTCGCCAACTCCTATGAGATTTATTCAACTTCCTGGTGATTCTCCACCACTTTATGTATCCAAATCAAGCTTCTCACAAAGTGATTCATCCTGGTTTGATTGGAACGACGAAGATGTTGTGCTATTCCCAAACTGGGAAACTGGAATCACCTGATTTGAAAGTGGGATAACTTCTTCTTGCCAACTCCTATGAGATTTATTCAACTTCCTGGTGATTCTCCACCACTTTATGTATCCAAATCAAGCTTCTCACAAAGTGATTCATCCTGGTTTGACTGGAACGACGATGAAATTGTGCTATTCCCAAACTGGGAAACTGGAATCACCTGATTTGAAAGTGCGATAACTTCTTCATCCCAACTCCTATGAGATTTATTCAACTTCCTGGTGATTCTCCACCACTTTATGTATCCAAATCAAGCTTCTCACAAAGTGATTCATCCTGGTTTGACTGGAACGACGATGAAGCTGCTATTCCCAAACTGGGAAACTGGAATCACCTGATTTGAAAGTGGGATAACTTCTTCTTGCCAACTCCTATGAGATTTATTCAACTTCCTGGTGATTCTCCACCACTTTATGTATCCAAATCAAGCTTCTCACAAAGTGATTCATCCTGGTTTGATTTGAACGACAGAGAAGCTGTCCTATTCCCAAACTGGGAAACTGGAATCACCTGATTTGAAAGTGGGATAACTTCTTTTCGCCAACTCCTATGAGATTTATTCAACTTCCTGGTGATTCTCCACCACTTTATGTATCCAAATAAAGCTTTTGACAAAGTGATTTATCCTGGTTTGATTTGAACGACGATGAAGCTGTGCTATTCCCAAACTGGGAAACTGGAATCACCTGATTTGAAAGTGGGATAACTTCTTCACGCCAACTCCTATGAGATTTATTCAACTTCCTGGTGATTCTCCACCACTTTATGTATCCAAATAAAGCTTTTGACAAAATGATTTATCCTGGTTTGATTTGAACGACGATGAAGCTGTGCTATTCCCAAACTGGGAAACTGGAATCACCTGATTTGAAAGTGGGATAACTTCTTCACGCCAACTCCTATGAGATTTATTCAACTTCCTGGTGATTCTCCACCACTTTATGTATCCAAATCAAGCTTCTCACAAAGTGATTAATCCTGTTTTGATTGGAACGACGAAGAAGCTGTGCTATTCCCAAACTGGGAAACTGGAATCACCTGATTTGAAAGTGGGATAACTTCTTTTCGCCAACTCCTATGAGATTTATTCAACTTCCTGTGATTTCTCACCACTTTATGTATCCAAATAAGCTTCTCACAAAGTGATTCATCCTGGTTTGATTTGAACGACGATGAAGCTGTGCTATTCCAAACTGGGAAACTGGAATCACCTGATTTGAAAGTGGGATAACTTCTTCACGCCAAACTCCTATGAGATTTATTCAACTTCCTGGTGATTCTCCACACTTTATGTATCCAAATCAAGCTTCTCACAAAGTGATTCATCCTGGTTGATTGAACGACGATGAACCTGTGCTATTCCCAAACTGGGAAATTGAATCACCGATTTTGAAAGTGGGATAACTTCTTCACGCCAAACTCCTATGAGATTATTCAACTTCCTGTGATTCTCCACCACTTTATGTAATCCAAATCAAGCTTCTCAAAAGTGATTCATCTTGTTTGATTGGAACGACGATGAAGCTGTGCTATTCCAAACTGGGAAACTGGAATCACCTGATTTGAAAGTGGGATAACTTCTTTTTCGCCAACTCCTATGAGATTTATTCAACTTCCTGGTGATTCTCCCCACTTTATGTATCCACTTTATGTATCCAAATAAAGCTTCTCACAAAGGGATTCATCCTGGTTTGATTTGAACGACGATGAAGCTGTGCTATTCCCAAACTGGGAAACTGGAATCACCTGATTTGAAAGTGGGATAACTTCTTCAGCCAAACTCCTATGAGATTTTTCAACTTCCTGGTGATTCTCCACCACTTTATGTATCCAAATCAAGCTTCTCGCAAAGTGATTCATCCTGGTTTTGATTGGAACGACGAAGAAGCTGTGCTATTCTCAAACTGGGAACTGGAATCACCTGATTTGAAAGTGGGATAACTTCTTCTCGCCAACTCCTATGAGATTTTATTCAACTTCCTGGTGATTCTACACAACTTTATGTATTCAAATCAAGCTTCTCCAAAGTGATTCATCTGGTTTGATTGGAACGACGAAGAGCCTCTCTATTCCCAAACTGGGAAACTGGAATCACCTGATTTGAAGTGGGAGAACTTCTTCACGCCAACTCCTATGTGAATTTATTCAACTTCCTGTGATTCTCCACCACTTTATGTATCCAAATCAAGCTTCTCACAAAGTGATTCATCCTGGTTTGATTGGAACGACGAAGAAAGCTGTGCTATATTCCCAAACTGGGAAACTGGAATCACCTGATTTAAAGTGGGATAACTTCTTCATCCCAACTCCTATGAGATTTATTCAACTTCCTGGTGATTCTCCCCACTTTATGTATCCAATCAAGCTTCTCACAAAGGGATTCATCCTGGTTTGACTGGAACGACGATGAAGCTGTGCTATTCCCAAACTGGGAAACTGGAATCACCTGATTGAAAGTGGAATAACTCTTCGTGCCAACCTATGAGATTTATTCAACTTCCTGGGTATTCTCCCACCACTTTATGTATCCAAATCAAGCTTCTCACAAAGTGATTCATCCTGGTTTGATTTGAACGACGAGAGAAAGCTGTCCTATTCCCCAAACTGGGAACTGGAATCACCTGATTTGAAGTGGGATAACTTCTTCTTTCGCCAACTCCTATGAGATTTATTCAACTTCCTGGGATTCTCCACCACTTTATGTA
>NW_022610713.1:0-49704 GCF_000309985.2 Brassica rapa
TTTGTGATTTAAAGAGTGATTAAGTCTAATCTGAGAATTAAAGAGATTGGAGATTAAGAACAAGAGAGAGACTAGAGAGAGAGACTCAAAACTCCATTAATTGATTAATGAGAGAGTTTACATACAACATTATATAGAATTAGAGATACATGATTTCGTCCAGGTCATCTAGCTAGATAAGAGGCATGTGTAGTCAAAGATGCTTGATTCAAACTGGCCAATAAGGTTCCTCACATGCTTGGGTATCTTGCTTTAGCTTTCCAGCTGGTGCCAGCCTGTCTAAGCTCTCTAGCCTTGACCAGACCTTATCCAAACTCCTCCTTGCTTATCCCAGACTCCTTCCTCCGGCTGTTTCACTCTCCAAATGGATGCAAGGTAACTTCCCAAGTCTTTTAACTCAGTTACCACAGTAACAATAAAGTTACTGTGGTAAATCTCCAAAGTTACTGCCTGCTCCAAATTCTCTTCCTCTCTCAAATATCAACTCTTTATTCTCTCATCTCAACACTCCCCCTCAAGCTTGACCATGTGGAACAAGTCAAGCTTGGAAGGACCATGAGATCTCCCTCATTAAAACCTCATTAAGGAAAACCCATTGGGACAAAACCTTAATGAGGAAAAAAGAGTAGAGATCACATGATCAGGAGAGTGTATAGACTAGCCCTTAGGCGAGAGATCAATGAGTCCTAACCTGATGTGTATGGACTCCATTGTCTTTTGCCTTGCTGCCTTTGTGAACACATCTGCTAACTGATCCTCACTCCGAGTATAACAAGGTAGAATCACCCAAGAATCAATCATCTGCCTCACCTTGTGACAATCAACCTCAATGTGCTTTGTTCTCTCATGGAACACAGAATTAGATGCAATGTGGATAGCTGCTTGATTATCACAATGCATTGTCATTGGCGTTGCTTGAATAATCTCCAGATGCTTCAAAATCCCTTTTATCCACACTAGCTCATTTGTAAGCTTCAGCATTGCTCTATACTCGGCCTCAGCACTGGAACAAGACACCACCTTCTGCTTCTTACTCTTCCAAGTGACCAAGTTACCACCAATGAATGTACAATAGCCTGTGGTTGATCTTCTGTCTGCTCGGTCTCCAGCCCAATCTGCATCACAGTAGCCTACAACCTCAGTACTCTTGTTACATCCCATCCATACTCCAAGACCAGTAGTTCCATTCAGATACATCAAGATCCTTTCCACCATCCGCCAATGGTGCTCCTTAGGAACTTGCATGTGTTGACTGACTTGATTCACCGCAAAACACACATCAGGTCTAGTAATGGTAAGATAAATCAACTTCCCCACTAGCTTCCTATATAGCTTAGGATCATGGAACGGATTGCTATCCTCAATCTCCCCCTCACGTGGAACCTTGTAACCATCCTCCATTGGCATCTTGGCTGTCTTTCCTCCATAGGCATCTGCTCCCTTCAAGAGATCAATCACATACTTCCTTTGGGACATAAACAATCCTTCCTTTGATCTGCATATCTCAATCCCAAGAAAATACTTCATTTCCCCCAAGTCTTTAATCTCAAAGCTTGCCTTGAGATACTCCTTTGTAGCCTTGATGCCTTCCTTATCACTGCCTGTGATGATGATATCATCCACATACACAAGCAACACCACATACCAGATGAGGTGGTTAGGGTAAAGAGAGTGTGATCCAATTCTGACTTTCTGAACCCTCTCCCATTCAGTGTAGTACTCAACTTGTTGTACCACGCCCTTGGAGACTGCTTGAGACCATAGATAGCTTTCCTCAACCTCAACACATTACCCTTCTTTACTAGATGTTCAAGACCTGGTGGTGGATGCATGTATACTTCATCTTCCAACTCTCCTTGAAGGAATGCATTCTTCACATCCATTTGCCACAAATCCCACTCAAGATTCACAGCTAAAGATAATACAATCCTGATAGTATGAAGTTTAGCCACAGGAGCAAAGGTCTCAACATAGTCCTCACCATATGTCTGAGTAAATCCTCTTGCCACCAACCTAGACTTGCGCCTCTCTATTCTTCCATCAGGATGAAACTTGATTGTGAACACCCATTACTAGTCACTGCCTTCTTCCCTTTAGGCAGCTCACTCTCATACCATGTTTCATTCTTAATCATGGCTCCGGACTCATCAGCAACTGAATCTCTCCCACTCCTTTAAAGCCATAGCTTCTTCATATGTCCTTGGAATATAGCTCTCATCCAAGCTTACTGTGAAGGCTGTATGCTCGTCCGGAAACTCTGCAAAGGAACACATAGCTTGAGAAGGATGCTCCACAGCCTGGGCATTGTAGTACACTCTCGTGTTTACCCAGTTGGAAGCATCTCTCTTCACCCTTGTGCTCCTCCTTAGCTCCTGAACTTGTTCTTCTTGTGTTTCTTGCCTATCTTCACTTGATTGAGCACCACTCTCATTTGACCCATCCAGACTGAGTACCACTCTCATCTGAGCCAGTAGACTCTCTTTGCCCATCTCCACTAGACTGAGCACCACTCTCTACTTCCTGTGTCACCTCTTGATTATGCTGGCCTGAATCTTCTTGATTGTGCACTTGCTCATGAGATTCAGTTCCATTCCCCCTCTCATGATCAAGAGGAGTTGTTCTTTCAGCTTCACTAGTCGGATTGGAAGACTCTCTTCTTCCAGATTCCTGATCCTGGGATAACCCTATCCCTAGCTTCTCCAACAGCACCCTCAGTGTTGTTGCTCTATCAGATGGAGCTTGAGACAACAATCCTTCAGATTTTCCCCACTCCTTTTCTTCATAATACCCTTTTGATTCAATAAACTTCACTTCTCTAGATACCATCACTCTCCTTGCTTCAGGATCATAGCACTTGTATCCCTTCTGAGTGATAGAGTATCCAATAAACATAGCCTTAGTACTCTTTGCCTCCAGCTTGTTTCTCTGTTCTCCTGGAGTCATGACATAGCATACACACCCAAATACTCGTAGGTGATCAATAAAAGGCTTGCTCTTATTCAGCACCTCAAATGGAGACAGATTCTTCAGTATCTTGGTTGGGACCCGGTTGATGAGATAGCAAGCAGTCTGTACAGCATCTCCCCAAAAACGTTTTGGGACATTTGCATGAAACATCATCGACCTAGCAACCTCCATCAAGTGCCTATTCTTCCTCTCAGCTACACCATTCTGCTGTGGTGTGTAGGGACAACTGGTCTGATGCACAATCCCATGCTTGGCTAGATGACTCTTGAAGGCATTGCTGATGTATTCACCTCCGTTGTCTGATCTCAGTACCTTCACAGTAGCATTGTATTGATTAGATACATATGCTTGGAAGTTCATAAAAGCTTCTAGCACCCTATCTTTAGATGGAAGCAATGTGAGCCATGTATACTTAGACTTCTCATCAATGAATGTCACAAAGTATTTATGGCTGTCTCTAGACATGCATGGAGCGGTCCACACATCCGAGTGAACTAGATCAAAGCAATGCTCATAAGTAGTCTTAGATGTTGGGAAAACAGTCCTACAATGCTTTCCTAATATGCATGCTTCACAATCAAGTGATTGAATGACATATTAGGGATTATCAATTCAATGGCACGAGCATGAGGATGTCCTAATCTAGCATGCCAAGTAATACTATCAATCTTCTCAGCAGTACTACTCAAGCAAATAGAATCAAAGGGATTAGAGGTCTTAGCCAAGTCGAGGTGGTATAGCTGATTCTTGCTGTCTCCTCTGCCAATGACTCTCCCAGTCTTCAAATCTCTGAAAACTCAACTTCATCAGGTCTGAATACTACTTGACAATCAAGATCAATGGTAGCTTCTTCTTCACAGATAATAGATTTGAAGTGAACTGAGGCATGTAGAAGGCAGCCGTGTCCTTCTCAAACAGTTTGAGCTTTCCCACTCCTTCTATTGGGATCATAGCACCATTAGCTATCCTAACACTCCCTGTTGCAGCCTTGATCTCACTTATAAGCCTCCTATCACTGATCATATGATGACTTGCTCCAGAATCAATCACAATGGGTTTAGAAGCTCCGGATTGTATAGCATGCTTCTTGCTTGCTGCTAAGGCTTGTACATGTTCCATGAACACTCTCCATTCCTTCCTGGTGATGCGATCATCAGCTCCACTCCCTTTCTCCTGCTCTTTTAACACCCCACTGTCTTCTACTGATTCCCCCATAGGCTGAGTAAGAACACTCTCCCACAACTCTCTTCCTACCCTTTCCTATGTTGATAGAAGCTTTGGATAGCATTCTGCACCTCTCTTCTTCCGGAAGCCCTCACTCCTACTCCCGGTTAGCCTCCATGAGCCCTCACTCCTACTCATGGTTAGCTTCTGGAAGCTCTCACTCCTACTCCCAGTTGGCTTCCATGAGCTCTCACTCCTACTCATGGTTAGCCTCTCATCATCTCTCATTATCTCATACGCCCTTCTTATAAGCACACAGATCTCTTCCATTTCCGGAAGCTGTTCCCCTCTTAGAACCATCTCCACCAGCCACCCATATGATGACTCCATGCTCGCCAAGAGCTTCAAGACCGTCTCTTGCTCTTGTAGTATCCCCATCCACATGGGATCTCAACCCTTGTAGTTCAACCCACAAATGTTGTAGCTTCCTCACATGGTTATTGAACTCTTCTCTTCCTGGTTTAACTCCACTAATCACCTTCTTGACTTCATACACTCTCCTAAGACTGATCTTGTTCTCATAAACATCTTCAATCTTCTCAAGCAGTGTACTTTCTTCAAGACTAAAGCAATTTCCACTTGTTTCTCTTGCTGTCTGATCTTTCTCAGCAGCTTTACCCTTCAAAGACTCTTCCTTCTCATGGTTTCTCCAAACTCCACACCTTTTCAGAGTTGTTTTCATTTGTGAGAACCACCCCCACTCATTCCCTCTCTCTTTCTTCTCTTCACGCCTTGCTGTACCAGATTGAAGCAGCCCACTTCTTAGCTAGATCTTCCCTCAAATGCTTCTAATCTCACACGCCAAGCTTACCACAGCTAGACCCCTTCTGACCTTGTCACACCTAAAGGACTCCCTTGAAGCTGACTCTCCAAAAGAAACACCAACAGACACAAACTTGACTTTTAAAGGATCTAGCTCTTGAAAATCTCAAGAACTCTCAAGAACACTCAAGAACACTCAAGAACATTTAGAAAAACGAAATCACTCTCTCCTTTTAAACAACCTGGCTCTGATACCATATTAGATTTTGTGATTTAAAGAGTGATTAAGTCTAATCTGAGAATTAAAGAGATTGGAGATTAAGAACAAGAGAGAGACTTAAGAGAGAGAGACTCAAAACTCCATTAGATTGATTAGAGAGAGTTACACATATAGATTAGAGATACAAGATTTCGTCCAGGTTCATCCTAGCTAGGATAAGAGCTGTGTAAGTCAAAGATGCTTGATTCAAACTGGCCAATGAAGGTTCTCACATGCTTGGGTATCTTGCTTTAGCTTTCCAGCTGGTGCCAGCCTGTCTAAACCTCTAGCTGACCAGACCTTATCCAACTCCTCCTTGATTATCCACTCCTCCGCGTGTTTCATCCAATGGATGCAGGTAACTTCCCAAGTCTCTGTAACTCGTTACCACAGTAAAAAATAAGTTACTGTGGTAAATCTCCAAAGTTACTGCCTGGCTCCAAATCTCTTCCTCTCTCAATATATCAACTCTTATTTCTCATCTCCACCAACTCCTATGAGATTTATTCAACTTCCTGGTGATTCTCCACCACTTTATGTATCCAAATCAAGCTTCTCACAAAGTGATTCATCCTGGTTTGATTGGAACGACGAAGAAGCTGTGCTATTCCCAAACTGGGAAACTGGAATCACCTGATTTGAAAGTGGGATAACTTCTTCATCCCAACTCCTATGAGATTTATTCAACTTCCTGGTGATTCTCCACCACTTTATGTATCCAAATCAAGCTTCTCACAAAGTGATTCATCCTGGTTTGATTGGAACGACGAAGAAGCTGTCCTATTCCCAAACTGGGAAACTGGAATCACCTGATTTGAAAGTGGGATAACTTCTTCATCCCAACTCCTATGAGATTTATTCAACTTCCTGGTGATTCTCCACCACTTTATGTATCCAAATCAAGCTTCTCACAAAGTGATTCATCCTGGTTTGATTGGAACGACGAAGAAGCTGTCTATTCCCAAACTGGGAAACTGGAATCACCTGATTTGAAAGTGGGATAACTTCTTCATCCCAACTCCTATGAGATTTATTCAACTTTCTGGTGATTCTCCGCCACTTTATGTATCCAAATCAAGCTTCTCACAAAGTGATTCATCCTGGTTTGATTGGAACGACGAAGAAGCTGTGTTATTCCCAAACTGGGAAACTGGAATCACCTGATTTGAAAGTGGGATAACTTCTTCATCCAACTCCTATGAGATTTATTCAACTTCCTGGTGATTCTCCTCCACTTTATGTATCCCAATCAAGCTACTCGCAAAGTGATTCATCCTGGTTTGATTGGAACGACGAAGTAGCTGTGCTATTCCCAAACTGGGAAACTGGAATCACCTTATTTGAAAGTGGGATAACTTCTTCATCCCAACTCCTATGAGATTTATTCAACTTCCTGGTGATTCTCCACCACTTTATGTATCCAAATCAAGCTTCTCACAAAGTGATTCATCCTGGTTTGATTGGAACGACGAAGAAGCTGTGCTATTCCCAAACTGGGAAACTGGAATCACCTGATTTGAAAGTGGGATAACTTCTTCATCCCAACTCCTATGAGATTTATTCAACTTCCTGGTGATTCTCCACCACTTTATGTATCCAAATCAAGCTTCTCACAAAGTGATTCATCCTGGTTTGATTGGAACGACGAAGAAGCTGTGCTATTCCCAAACTGGGAAACTGGAATCACCTGATTTGAAAGTGGGATAACTTCTTCATCCCAACTCCTATGAGATTTATTCAACTTCCTGGTGATTCTCCACCACTTTATGTATCCAAATCAAGCTTCTCACAAAGTGATTCATCCTGGTTTGATTGGAACGACGAAGAAGCTGTGCTATTCCCAAACTGGGAAACTGGAATCACCTGATTTGAAAGTGGGATAACTTCTTCATCCCAACTCCTATGAGATTTATTCAACTTCCTGGTGATTCTCCACCACTTTATGTATCCAAATCAAGCTTCTCACAAAGTGATTCATCCTGGTTTGATTGGAACGACGAAGAAGCTGTGCTATTCCCAAACTGGGAAACTGGAATCACCTGATTTGAAAGTGGGATAACTTCTTCATCCCAACTCCTATGAGATTTATTCAACTTCCTGGTGATTCTCCACCACTTTATGTATCCAAATCAAGCTTCTCACAAAGTGATTCATCCTGGTTTGATTGGAACGACGAAGAAGCTGTGCTATTCCCAAACTGGGAAACTGGAATCACCTGATTTGAAAGTGGGATAACTTCTTCATCCCAACTCCTATGAGATTTATTCAACTTCCTGGTGATTCTCCACCACTTTATGTATCCAAATCAAGCTTCTCACAAAGTGATTCATCCTGGTTTGATTGGAACGACGAAGAAGCTGTGCTATTCCCAAACTGGGAAACTGGAATCACCTGATTTGAAAGTGGGATAACTTCTTCATCCCAACTCCTATGAGATTTATTCAACTTCCTGGTGATTCTCCACCACTTTATGTATCCAAATCAAGCTTCTCACAAAGTGATTCATCCTGGTTTGATTGGAACGACGAAGAAGCTGTGCTATTCCCAAACTGGGAAACTGGAATCACCTGATTTGAAAGTGGGATAACTTCTTCATCCCAACTCCTATGAGATTTATTCAACTTCCTGGTGATTCTCCACCACTTTATGTATCCAAATCAAGCTTCTCACAAAGTGATTCATCCTGGTTTGATTGGAACGACGAAGAAGCTGTCTATTCCCAAACTGGGAAACTGGAATCACCTGATTTGAAAGTGGGATAACTTCTTCATCCCAACTCCTATGAGATTTATTCAACTTCCTGGTGATTCTCCACCACTTTATGTATCCAAATCAAGCTTCTCACAAAGTGATTCATCCTGGTTTGATTGGAACGACGAAGAAGCTGTGCTATTCCCAAACTGGGAAACTGGAATCACCTGATTTGAAAGTGGGATAACTTCTTCATCCCAACTCCTATGAGATTTATTCAACTTCCTGGTGATTCTCCACCACTTTATGTATCCAAATCAAGCTTCTCACAAAGTGATTCATCCTGGTTTGATTGGAACGACGAAGAAGCTGTGCTATTCCCAAACTGGGAAACTGGAATCACCTGATTTGAAAGTGGGATAACTTCTTCATCCCAACTCCTATGAGATTTATTCAACTTCCTGGTGATTCTCCACCACTTTATGTATCCAAATCAAGCTTCTCACAAAGTGATTCATCCTGGTTTGATTGGAACGACGAAGAAGCTGTGCTATTCCCAAACTGGGAAACTGGAATCACCTGATTTGAAAGTGGGATAACTTCTTCATCCCAACTCCTATGAGATTTATTCAACTTCCTGGTGATTCTCCACCACTTTATGTATCCAAATCAAGCTTCTCACAAAGTGATTCATCCTGGTTTGATTGGAACGACGAAGAAGCTGTCTATTCCCAAACTGGGAAACTGGAATCACCTGATTTGAAAGTGGGATAACTTCTTCATCCCAACTCCTATGAGATTTATTCAACTTCCTGGTGATTCTCCACCACTTTATGTATCCAAATCAAGCTTCTCACAAAGTGATTCATCCTGGTTTGATTGGAACGACGAAGAAGCTGTGCTATTCCCAAACTGGGAAACTGGAATCACCTGATTTGAAAGTGGGATAACTTCTTCATCCCAACTCCTATGAGATTTATTCAACTTCCTGGTGATTCTCCACCACTTTATGTATCCAAATCAAGCTTCTCACAAAGTGATTCATCCTGGTTTGATTGGAACGACGAAGAAGCTGTGCTATTCCCAAACTGGGAAACTGGAATCACCTGATTTGAAAGTGGGATAACTTCTTCATCCCAACTCCTATGAGATTTATTCAACTTCCTGGTGATTCTCCACCACTTTATGTATCCAAATCAAGCTTCTCACAAAGTGATTCATCCTGGTTTGATTGGAACGACGAAGAAGCTGTGCTATTCCCAAACTGGGAAACTGGAATCACCTGATTTGAAAGTGGGATAACTTCTTCATCCCAACTCCTATGAGATTTATTCAACTTCCTGGTGATTCTCCACCACTTTATGTATCCAAATCAAGCTTCTCACAAAGTGATTCATCCTGGTTTGATTGGAACGACGAAGAAGCTGTGCTATTCCCAAACTGGGAAACTGGAATCACCTGATTTGAAAGTGGGATAACTTCTTCATCCCAACTCCTATGAGATTTATTCAACTTCCTGGTGATTCTCCACCACTTTATGTATCCAAATCAAGCTTCTCACAAAGTGATTCATCCTGGTTTGATTGGAACGACGAAGAAGCTGTGCTATTCCCAAACTGGGAAACTGGAATCACCTGATTTGAAAGTGGGATAACTTCTTCATCCCAACTCCTATGAGATTTATTCAACTTCCTGGTGATTCTCCACCACTTTATGTATCCAAATCAAGCTTCTCACAAAGTGATTCATCCTGGTTTGATTGGAACGACGAAGAAGCTGTGCTATTCCCAAACTGGGAAACTGGAATCACCTGATTTGAAAGTGGGATAACTTCTTCATCCCAACTCCTATGAGATTTATTCAACTTCCTGGTGATTCTCCACCACTTTATGTATCCAAATCAAGCTTCTCACAAAGTGATTCATCCTGGTTTGATTGGAACGACGAAGAAGCTGTGCTATTCCCAAACTGGGAAACTGGAATCACCTGATTTGAAAGTGGGATAACTTCTTCATCCCAACTCCTATGAGATTTATTCAACTTCCTGGTGATTCTCCACCACTTTATGTATCCAAATCAAGCTTCTCACAAAGTGATTCATCCTGGTTTGATTGGAACGACGAAGAAGCTGTCTATTCCCAAACTGGGAAACTGGAATCACCTGATTTGAAAGTGGGATAACTTCTTCATCCCAACTCCTATGAGATTTATTCAACTTCCTGGTGATTCTCCACCACTTTATGTATCCAAATCAAGCTTCTCACAAAGTGATTCATCCTGGTTTGATTGGAACGACGAAGAAGCTGTGCTATTCCCAAACTGGGAAACTGGAATCACCTGATTTGAAAGTGGGATAACTTCTTCATCCCAACTCCTATGAGATTTATTCAACTTCCTGGTGATTCTCCACCACTTTATGTATCCAAATCAAGCTTCTCACAAAGTGATTCATCCTGGTTTGATTGGAACGACGAAGAAGCTGTGCTATTCCCAAACTGGGAAACTGGAATCACCTGATTTGAAAGTGGGATAACTTCTTCATCCCAACTCCTATGAGATTTATTCAACTTCCTGGTGATTCTCCACCACTTTATGTATCCAAATCAAGCTTCTCACAAAGTGATTCATCCTGGTTTGATTGGAACGACGAAGAAGCTGTGCTATTCCCAAACTGGGAAACTGGAATCACCTGATTTGAAAGTGGGATAACTTCTTCATCCCAACTCCTATGAGATTTATTCAACTTCCTGGTGATTCTCCACCACTTTATGTATCCAAATCAAGCTTCTCACAAAGTGATTCATCCTGGTTTGATTGGAACGACGAAGAAGCTGTGCTATTCCCAAACTGGGAAACTGGAATCACCTGATTTGAAAGTGGGATAACTTCTTCATCCCAACTCCTATGAGATTTATTCAACTTCCTGGTGATTCTCCACCACTTTATGTATCCAAATCAAGCTTCTCACAAAGTGATTCATCCTGGTTTGATTGGAACGACGAAGAAGCTGTGCTATTCCCAAACTGGGAAACTGGAATCACCTGATTTGAAAGTGGGATAACTTCTTCATCCCAACTCCTATGAGATTTATTCAACTTCCTGGTGATTCTCCACCACTTTATGTATCCAAATCAAGCTTCTCACAAAGTGATTCATCCTGGTTTGATTGGAACGACGAAGAAGCTGTGCTATTCCCAAACTGGGAAACTGGAATCACCTGATTTGAAAGTGGGATAACTTCTTCATCCCAACTCCTATGAGATTTATTCAACTTCCTGGTGATTCTCCACCACTTTATGTATCCAAATCAAGCTTCTCACAAAGTGATTCATCCTGGTTTGATTGGAACGACGAAGAAGCTGTGCTATTCCCAAACTGGGAAACTGGAATCACCTGATTTGAAAGTGGGATAACTTCTTCATCCCAACTCCTATGAGATTTATTCAACTTCCTGGTGATTCTCCACCACTTTATGTATCCAAATCAAGCTTCTCACAAAGTGATTCATCCTGGTTTGATTGGAACGACGAAGAAGCTGTGCTATTCCCAAACTGGGAAACTGGAATCACCTGATTTGAAAGTGGGATAACTTCTTCATCCCAACTCCTATGAGATTTATTCAACTTCCTGGTGATTCTCCACCACTTTATGTATCCAAATCAAGCTTCTCACAAAGTGATTCATCCTGGTTTGATTGGAACGACGAAGAAGCTGTGCTATTCCCAAACTGGGAAACTGGAATCACCTGATTTGAAAGTGGGATAACTTCTTCATCCCAACTCCTATGAGATTTATTCAACTTCCTGGTGATTCTCCACCACTTTATGTATCCAAATCAAGCTTCTCACAAAGTGATTCATCCTGGTTTGATTGGAACGACGAAGAAGCTGTGCTATTCCCAAACTGGGAAACTGGAATCACCTGATTTGAAAGTGGGATAACTTCTTCATCCCAACTCCTATGAGATTTATTCAACTTCCTGGTGATTCTCCACCACTTTATGTATCCAAATCAAGCTTCTCACAAAGTGATTCATCCTGGTTTGATTGGAACGACGAAGAAGCTGTGCTATTCCCAAACTGGGAAACTGGAATCACCTGATTTGAAAGTGGGATAACTTCTTCATCCCAACTCCTATGAGATTTATTCAACTTCCTGGTGATTCTCCACCACTTTATGTATCCAAATCAAGCTTCTCACAAAGTGATTCATCCTGGTTTGATTGGAACGACGAAGAAGCTGTGCTATTCCCAAACTGGGAAACTGGAATCACCTGATTTGAAAGTGGGATAACTTCTTCATCCCAACTCCTATGAGATTTATTCAACTTCCTGGTGATTCTCCACCACTTTATGTATCCAAATCAAGCTTCTCACAAAGTGATTCATCCTGGTTTGATTGGAACGACGAAGAAGCTGTGCTATTCCCAAACTGGGAAACTGGAATCACCTGATTTGAAAGTGGGATAACTTCTTCATCCCAACTCCTATGAGATTTATTCAACTTCCTGGTGATTCTCCACCACTTTATGTATCCAAATCAAGCTTCTCACAAAGTGATTCATCCTGGTTTGATTGGAACGACGAAGAAGCTGTGCTATTCCCAAACTGGGAAACTGGAATCACCTGATTTGAAAGTGGGATAACTTCTTCATCCCAACTCCTATGAGATTTATTCAACTTCCTGGTGATTCTCCACCACTTTATGTATCCAAATCAAGCTTCTCACAAAGTGATTCATCCTGGTTTGATTGGAACGACGAAGAAGCTGTGCTATTCCCAAACTGGGAAACTGGAATCACCTGATTTGAAAGTGGGATAACTTCTTCATCCCAACTCCTATGAGATTTATTCAACTTCCTGGTGATTCTCCACCACTTTATGTATCCAAATCAAGCTTCTCACAAAGTGATTCATCCTGGTTTGATTGGAACGACGAAGAAGCTGTGCTATTCCCAAACTGGGAAACTGGAATCACCTGATTTGAAAGTGGGATAACTTCTTCATCCCAACTCCTATGAGATTTATTCAACTTCCTGGTGATTCTCCACCACTTTATGTATCCAAATCAAGCTTCTCACAAAGTGATTCATCCTGGTTTGATTGGAACGACGAAGAAGCTGTGCTATTCCCAAACTGGGAAACTGGAATCACCTGATTTGAAAGTGGGATAACTTCTTCATCCCAACTCCTATGAGATTTATTCAACTTCCTGGTGATTCTCCACCACTTTATGTATCCAAATCAAGCTTCTCACAAAGTGATTCATCCTGGTTTGATTGGAACGACGAAGAAGCTGTGCTATTCCCAAACTGGGAAACTGGAATCACCTGATTTGAAAGTGGGATAACTTCTTCATCCCAACTCCTATGAGATTTATTCAACTTCCTGGTGATTCTCCACCACTTTATGTATCCAAATCAAGCTTCTCACAAAGTGATTCATCCTGGTTTGATTGGAACGACGAAGAAGCTGTGCTATTCCCAAACTGGGAAACTGGAATCACCTGATTTGAAAGTGGGATAACTTCTTCATCCCAACTCCTATGAGATTTATTCAACTTCCTGGTGATTCTCCACCACTTTATGTATCCAAATCAAGCTTCTCACAAAGTGATTCATCCTGGTTTGATTGGAACGACGAAGAAGCTGTGCTATTCCCAAACTGGGAAACTGGAATCACCTGATTTGAAAGTGGGATAACTTCTTCATCCCAACTCCTATGAGATTTATTCAACTTCCTGGTGATTCTCCACCACTTTATGTATCCAAATCAAGCTTCTCACAAAGTGATTCATCCTGGTTTGATTGGAACGACGAAGAAGCTGTGCTATTCCCAAACTGGGAAACTGGAATCACCTGATTTGAAAGTGGGATAACTTCTTCATCCCAACTCCTATGAGATTTATTCAACTTCCTGGTGATTCTCCACCACTTTATGTATCCAAATCAAGCTTCTCACAAAGTGATTCATCCTGGTTTGATTGGAACGACGAAGAAGCTGTGCTATTCCCAAACTGGGAAACTGGAATCACCTGATTTGAAAGTGGGATAACTTCTTCATCCCAACTCCTATGAGATTTATTCAACTTCCTGGTGATTCTCCACCACTTTATGTATCCAAATCAAGCTTCTCACAAAGTGATTCATCCTGGTTTGATTGGAACGACGAAGAAGCTGTGCTATTCCCAAACTGGGAAACTGGAATCACCTGATTTGAAAGTGGGATAACTTCTTCATCCCAACTCCTATGAGATTTATTCAACTTCCTGGTGATTCTCCACCACTTTATGTATCCAAATCAAGCTTCTCACAAAGTGATTCATCCTGGTTTGATTGGAACGACGAAGAAGCTGTGCTATTCCCAAACTGGGAAACTGGAATCACCTGATTTGAAAGTGGGATAACTTCTTCATCCCAACTCCTATGAGATTTATTCAACTTCCTGGTGATTCTCCACCACTTTATGTATCCAAATCAAGCTTCTCACAAAGTGATTCATCCTGGTTTGATTGGAACGACGAAGAAGCTGTGCTATTCCCAAACTGGGAAACTGGAATCACCTGATTTGAAAGTGGGATAACTTCTTCATCCCAACTCCTATGAGATTTATTCAACTTCCTGGTGATTCTCCACCACTTTATGTATCCAAATCAAGCTTCTCACAAAGTGATTCATCCTGGTTTGATTGGAACGACGAAGAAGCTGTGCTATTCCCAAACTGGGAAACTGGAATCACCTGATTTGAAAGTGGGATAACTTCTTCATCCCAACTCCTATGAGATTTATTCAACTTCCTGGTGATTCTCCACCACTTTATGTATCCAAATCAAGCTTCTCACAAAGTGATTCATCCTGGTTTGATTGGAACGACGAAGAAGCTGTGCTATTCCCAAACTGGGAAACTGGAATCACCTGATTTGAAAGTGGGATAACTTCTTCATCCCAACTCCTATGAGATTTATTCAACTTCCTGGTGATTCTCCACCACTTTATGTATCCAAATCAAGCTTCTCACAAAGTGATTCATCCTGGTTTGATTGGAACGACGAAGAAGCTGTGCTATTCCCAAACTGGGAAACTGGAATCACCTGATTTGAAAGTGGGATAACTTCTTCATCCCAACTCCTATGAGATTTATTCAACTTCCTGGTGATTCTCCACCACTTTATGTATCCAAATCAAGCTTCTCACAAAGTGATTCATCCTGGTTTGATTGGAACGACGAAGAAGCTGTGCTATTCCCAAACTGGGAAACTGGAATCACCTGATTTGAAAGTGGGATAACTTCTTCATCCCAACTCCTATGAGATTTATTCAACTTCCTGGTGATTCTCCACCACTTTATGTATCCAAATCAAGCTTCTCACAAAGTGATTCATCCTGGTTTGATTGGAACGACGAAGAAGCTGTGCTATTCCCAAACTGGGAAACTGGAATCACCTGATTTGAAAGTGGGATAACTTCTTCATCCCAACTCCTATGAGATTTATTCAACTTCCTGGTGATTCTCCACCACTTTATGTATCCAAATCAAGCTTCTCACAAAGTGATTCATCCTGGTTTGATTGGAACGACGAAGAAGCTGTGCTATTCCCAAACTGGGAAACTGGAATCACCTGATTTGAAAGTGGGATAACTTCTTCATCCCAACTCCTATGAGATTTATTCAACTTCCTGGTGATTCTCCACCACTTTATGTATCCAAATCAAGCTTCTCACAAAGTGATTCATCCTGGTTTGATTGGAACGACGAAGAAGCTGTGCTATTCCCAAACTGGGAAACTGGAATCACCTGATTTGAAAGTGGGATAACTTCTTCATCCCAACTCCTATGAGATTTATTCAACTTCCTGGTGATTCTCCACCACTTTATGTATCCAAATCAAGCTTCTCACAAAGTGATTCATCCTGGTTTGATTGGAACGACGAAGAAGCTGTGCTATTCCCAAACTGGGAAACTGGAATCACCTGATTTGAAAGTGGGATAACTTCTTCATCCCAACTCCTATGAGATTTATTCAACTTCCTGGTGATTCTCCACCACTTTATGTATCCAAATCAAGCTTCTCACAAAGTGATTCATCCTGGTTTGATTGGAACGACGAAGAAGCTGTGCTATTCCCAAACTGGGAAACTGGAATCACCTGATTTGAAAGTGGGATAACTTCTTCATCCCAACTCCTATGAGATTTATTCAACTTCCTGGTGATTCTCCACCACTTTATGTATCCAAATCAAGCTTCTCACAAAGTGATTCATCCTGGTTTGATTGGAACGACGAAGAAGCTGTGCTATTCCCAAACTGGGAAACTGGAATCACCTGATTTGAAAGTGGGATAACTTCTTCATCCCAACTCCTATGAGATTTATTCAACTTCCTGGTGATTCTCCACCACTTTATGTATCCAAATCAAGCTTCTCACAAAGTGATTCATCCTGGTTTGATTGGAACGACGAAGAAGCTGTGCTATTCCCAAACTGGGAAACTGGAATCACCTGATTTGAAAGTGGGATAACTTCTTCATCCCAACTCCTATGAGATTTATTCAACTTCCTGGTGATTCTCCACCACTTTATGTATCCAAATCAAGCTTCTCACAAAGTGATTCATCCTGGTTTGATTGGAACGACGAAGAAGCTGTGCTATTCCCAAACTGGGAAACTGGAATCACCTGATTTGAAAGTGGGATAACTTCTTCATCCCAACTCCTATGAGATTTATTCAACTTCCTGGTGATTCTCCACCACTTTATGTATCCAAATCAAGCTTCTCACAAAGTGATTCATCCTGGTTTGATTGGAACGACGAAGAAGCTGTGCTATTCCCAAACTGGGAAACTGGAATCACCTGATTTGAAAGTGGGATAACTTCTTCATCCCAACTCCTATGAGATTTATTCAACTTCCTGGTGATTCTCCACCACTTTATGTATCCAAATCAAGCTTCTCACAAAGTGATTCATCCTGGTTTGATTGGAACGACGAAGAAGCTGTGCTATTCCCAAACTGGGAAACTGGAATCACCTGATTTGAAAGTGGGATAACTTCTTCATCCCAACTCCTATGAGATTTATTCAACTTCCTGGTGATTCTCCACCACTTTATGTATCCAAATCAAGCTTCTCACAAAGTGATTCATCCTGGTTTGATTGGAACGACGAAGAAGCTGTGCTATTCCCAAACTGGGAAACTGGAATCACCTGATTTGAAAGTGGGATAACTTCTTCATCCCAACTCCTATGAGATTTATTCAACTTCCTGGTGATTCTCCACCACTTTATGTATCCAAATCAAGCTTCTCACAAAGTGATTCATCCTGGTTTGATTGGAACGACGAAGAAGCTGTGCTATTCCCAAACTGGGAAACTGGAATCACCTGATTTGAAAGTGGGATAACTTCTTCATCCCAACTCCTATGAGATTTATTCAACTTCCTGGTGATTCTCCACCACTTTATGTATCCAAATCAAGCTTCTCACAAAGTGATTCATCCTGGTTTGATTGGAACGACGAAGAAGCTGTGCTATTCCCAAACTGGGAAACTGGAATCACCTGATTTGAAAGTGGGATAACTTCTTCATCCCAACTCCTATGAGATTTATTCAACTTCCTGGTGATTCTCCACCACTTTATGTATCCAAATCAAGCTTCTCACAAAGTGATTCATCCTGGTTTGATTGGAACGACGAAGAAGCTGTGCTATTCCCAAACTGGGAAACTGGAATCACCTGATTTGAAAGTGGGATAACTTCTTCATCCCAACTCCTATGAGATTTATTCAACTTCCTGGTGATTCTCCACCACTTTATGTATCCAAATCAAGCTTCTCACAAAGTGATTCATCCTGGTTTGATTGGAACGACGAAGAAGCTGTGCTATTCCCAAACTGGGAAACTGGAATCACCTGATTTGAAAGTGGGATAACTTCTTCATCCCAACTCCTATGAGATTTATTCAACTTCCTGGTGATTCTCCACCACTTTATGTATCCAAATCAAGCTTCTCACAAAGTGATTCATCCTGGTTTGATTGGAACGACGAAGAAGCTGTGCTATTCCCAAACTGGGAAACTGGAATCACCTGATTTGAAAGTGGGATAACTTCTTCATCCCAACTCCTATGAGATTTATTCAACTTCCTGGTGATTCTCCACCACTTTATGTATCCAAATCAAGCTTCTCACAAAGTGATTCATCCTGGTTTGATTGGAACGACGAAGAAGCTGTGCTATTCCCAAACTGGGAAACTGGAATCACCTGATTTGAAAGTGGGATAACTTCTTCATCCCAACTCCTATGAGATTTATTCAACTTCCTGGTGATTCTCCACCACTTTATGTATCCAAATCAAGCTTCTCACAAAGTGATTCATCCTGGTTTGATTGGAACGACGAAGAAGCTGTGCTATTCCCAAACTGGGAAACTGGAATCACCTGATTTGAAAGTGGGATAACTTCTTCATCCCAACTCCTATGAGATTTATTCAACTTCCTGGTGATTCTCCACCACTTTATGTATCCAAATCAAGCTTCTCACAAAGTGATTCATCCTGGTTTGATTGGAACGACGAAGAAGCTGTGCTATTCCCAAACTGGGAAACTGGAATCACCTGATTTGAAAGTGGGATAACTTCTTCATCCCAACTCCTATGAGATTTATTCAACTTCCTGGTGATTCTCCACCACTTTATGTATCCAAATCAAGCTTCTCACAAAGTGATTCATCCTGGTTTGATTGGAACGACGAAGAAGCTGTGCTATTCCCAAACTGGGAAACTGGAATCACCTGATTTGAAAGTGGGATAACTTCTTCATCCCAACTCCTATGAGATTTATTCAACTTCCTGGTGATTCTCCACCACTTTATGTATCCAAATCAAGCTTCTCACAAAGTGATTCATCCTGGTTTGATTGGAACGACGAAGAAGCTGTGCTATTCCCAAACTGGGAAACTGGAATCACCTGATTTGAAAGTGGGATAACTTCTTCATCCCAACTCCTATGAGATTTATTCAACTTCCTGGTGATTCTCCACCACTTTATGTATCCAAATCAAGCTTCTCACAAAGTGATTCATCCTGGTTTGATTGGAACGACGAAGAAGCTGTGCTATTCCCAAACTGGGAAACTGGAATCACCTGATTTGAAAGTGGGATAACTTCTTCATCCCAACTCCTATGAGATTTATTCAACTTCCTGGTGATTCTCCACCACTTTATGTATCCAAATCAAGCTTCTCACAAAGTGATTCATCCTGGTTTGATTGGAACGACGAAGAAGCTGTGCTATTCCCAAACTGGGAAACTGGAATCACCTGATTTGAAAGTGGGATAACTTCTTCATCCCAACTCCTATGAGATTTATTCAACTTCCTGGTGATTCTCCACCACTTTATGTATCCAAATCAAGCTTCTCACAAAGTGATTCATCCTGGTTTGATTGGAACGACGAAGAAGCTGTGCTATTCCCAAACTGGGAAACTGGAATCACCTGATTTGAAAGTGGGATAACTTCTTCATCCCAACTCCTATGAGATTTATTCAACTTCCTGGTGATTCTCCACCACTTTATGTATCCAAATCAAGCTTCTCACAAAGTGATTCATCCTGGTTTGATTGGAACGACGAAGAAGCTGTGCTATTCCCAAACTGGGAAACTGGAATCACCTGATTTGAAAGTGGGATAACTTCTTCATCCCAACTCCTATGAGATTTATTCAACTTCCTGGTGATTCTCCACCACTTTATGTATCCAAATCAAGCTTCTCACAAAGTGATTCATCCTGGTTTGATTGGAACGACGAAGAAGCTGTGCTATTCCCAAACTGGGAAACTGGAATCACCTGATTTGAAAGTGGGATAACTTCTTCATCCCAACTCCTATGAGATTTATTCAACTTCCTGGTGATTCTCCACCACTTTATGTATCCAAATCAAGCTTCTCACAAAGTGATTCATCCTGGTTTGATTGGAACGACGAAGAAGCTGTGCTATTCCCAAACTGGGAAACTGGAATCACCTGATTTGAAAGTGGGATAACTTCTTCATCCCAACTCCTATGAGATTTATTCAACTTCCTGGTGATTCTCCACCACTTTATGTATCCAAATCAAGCTTCTCACAAAGTGATTCATCCTGGTTTGATTGGAACGACGAAGAAGCTGTGCTATTCCCAAACTGGGAAACTGGAATCACCTGATTTGAAAGTGGGATAACTTCTTCATCCCAACTCCTATGAGATTTATTCAACTTCCTGGTGATTCTCCACCACTTTATGTATCCAAATCAAGCTTCTCACAAAGTGATTCATCCTGGTTTGATTGGAACGACGAAGAAGCTGTGCTATTCCCAAACTGGGAAACTGGAATCACCTGATTTGAAAGTGGGATAACTTCTTCATCCCAACTCCTATGAGATTTATTCAACTTCCTGGTGATTCTCCACCACTTTATGTATCCAAATCAAGCTTCTCACAAAGTGATTCATCCTGGTTTGATTGGAACGACGAAGAAGCTGTCTATTCCCAAACTGGGAAACTGGAATCACCTGATTTGAAAGTGGGATAACTTCTTCATCCCAACTCCTATGAGATTTATTCAACTTCCTGGTGATTCTCCACCACTTTATGTATCCAAATCAAGCTTCTCACAAAGTGATTCATCCTGGTTTGATTGGAACGACGAAGAAGCTGTGCTATTCCCAAACTGGGAAACTGGAATCACCTGATTTGAAAGTGGGATAACTTCTTCATCCCAACTCCTATGAGATTTATTCAACTTCCTGGTGATTCTCCACCACTTTATGTATCCAAATCAAGCTTCTCACAAAGTGATTCATCCTGGTTTGATTGGAACGACGAAGAAGCTGTGCTATTCCCAAACTGGGAAACTGGAATCACCTGATTTGAAAGTGGGATAACTTCTTCATCCCAACTCCTATGAGATTTATTCAACTTCCTGGTGATTCTCCACCACTTTATGTATCCAAATCAAGCTTCTCACAAAGTGATTCATCCTGGTTTGATTGGAACGACGAAGAAGCTGTGCTATTCCCAAACTGGGAAACTGGAATCACCTGATTTGAAAGTGGGATAACTTCTTCATCCCAACTCCTATGAGATTTATTCAACTTCCTGGTGATTCTCCACCACTTTATGTATCCAAATCAAGCTTCTCACAAAGTGATTCATCCTGGTTTGATTGGAACGACGAAGAAGCTGTGCTATTCCCAAACTGGGAAACTGGAATCACCTGATTTGAAAGTGGGATAACTTCTTCATCCCAACTCCTATGAGATTTATTCAACTTCCTGGTGATTCTCCACCACTTTATGTATCCAAATCAAGCTTCTCACAAAGTGATTCATCCTGGTTTGATTGGAACGACGAAGAAGCTGTGCTATTCCCAAACTGGGAAACTGGAATCACCTGATTTGAAAGTGGGATAACTTCTTCATCCCAACTCCTATGAGATTTATTCAACTTCCTGGTGATTCTCCACCACTTTATGTATCCAAATCAAGCTTCTCACAAAGTGATTCATCCTGGTTTGATTGGAACGACGAAGAAGCTGTGCTATTCCCAAACTGGGAAACTGGAATCACCTGATTTGAAAGTGGGATAACTTCTTCATCCCAACTCCTATGAGATTTATTCAACTTCCTGGTGATTCTCCACCACTTTATGTATCCAAATCAAGCTTCTCACAAAGTGATTCATCCTGGTTTGATTGGAACGACGAAGAAGCTGTGCTATTCCCAAACTGGGAAACTGGAATCACCTGATTTGAAAGTGGGATAACTTCTTCATCCCAACTCCTATGAGATTTATTCAACTTCCTGGTGATTCTCCACCACTTTATGTATCCAAATCAAGCTTCTCACAAAGTGATTCATCCTGGTTTGATTGGAACGACGAAGAAGCTGTGCTATTCCCAAACTGGGAAACTGGAATCACCTGATTTGAAAGTGGGATAACTTCTTCATCCCAACTCCTATGAGATTTATTCAACTTCCTGGTGATTCTCCACCACTTTATGTATCCAAATCAAGCTTCTCACAAAGTGATTCATCCTGGTTTGATTGGAACGACGAAGAAGCTGTGCTATTCCCAAACTGGGAAACTGGAATCACCTGATTTGAAAGTGGGATAACTTCTTCATCCCAACTCCTATGAGATTTATTCAACTTCCTGGTGATTCTCCACCACTTTATGTATCCAAATCAAGCTTCTCACAAAGTGATTCATCCTGGTTTGATTGGAACGACGAAGAAGCTGTGCTATTCCCAAACTGGGAAACTGGAATCACCTGATTTGAAAGTGGGATAACTTCTTCATCCCAACTCCTATGAGATTTATTCAACTTCCTGGTGATTCTCCACCACTTTATGTATCCAAATCAAGCTTCTCACAAAGTGATTCATCCTGGTTTGATTGGAACGACGAAGAAGCTGTGCTATTCCCAAACTGGGAAACTGGAATCACCTGATTTGAAAGTGGGATAACTTCTTCATCCCAACTCCTATGAGATTTATTCAACTTCCTGGTGATTCTCCACCACTTTATGTATCCAAATCAAGCTTCTCACAAAGTGATTCATCCTGGTTTGATTGGAACGACGAAGAAGCTGTGCTATTCCCAAACTGGGAAACTGGAATCACCTGATTTGAAAGTGGGATAACTTCTTCATCCCAACTCCTATGAGATTTATTCAACTTCCTGGTGATTCTCCACCACTTTATGTATCCAAATCAAGCTTCTCACAAAGTGATTCATCCTGGTTTGATTGGAACGACGAAGAAGCTGTGCTATTCCCAAACTGGGAAACTGGAATCACCTGATTTGAAAGTGGGATAACTTCTTCATCCCAACTCCTATGAGATTTATTCAACTTCCTGGTGATTCTCCACCACTTTATGTATCCAAATCAAGCTTCTCACAAAGTGATTCATCCTGGTTTGATTGGAACGACGAAGAAGCTGTGCTATTCCCAAACTGGGAAACTGGAATCACCTGATTTGAAAGTGGGATAACTTCTTCATCCCAACTCCTATGAGATTTATTCAACTTCCTGGTGATTCTCCACCACTTTATGTATCCAAATCAAGCTTCTCACAAAGTGATTCATCCTGGTTTGATTGGAACGACGAAGAAGCTGTGCTATTCCCAAACTGGGAAACTGGAATCACCTGATTTGAAAGTGGGATAACTTCTTCATCCCAACTCCTATGAGATTTATTCAACTTCCTGGTGATTCTCCACCACTTTATGTATCCAAATCAAGCTTCTCACAAAGTGATTCATCCTGGTTTGATTGGAACGACGAAGAAGCTGTGCTATTCCCAAACTGGGAAACTGGAATCACCTGATTTGAAAGTGGGATAACTTCTTCTTGCCAACTCCTATGAGATTTATTCAACTTCCTGGTGATTCTCCACCACTTTATGTATCCAAATCAAGCTTCTCACAAAGTGATTCATCCTGGTTTGATTGGAACGACGAAGAAGCTGTGCTATTCCCAAACTGGGAAACTGGAATCACCTGATTTGAAAGTGGGATAACTTCTTCATCCCAACTCCTATGAGATTTATTCAACTTCCTGGTGATTCTCCACCACTTTATGTATCCAAATCAAGCTTCTCACAAAGTGATTCATCCTGGTTTGATTGGAACGACGATGAAGCTGGAAAAGATGGTGATAACTTCTTCTCCCAACTCCTATGAGATTTATTCAACTTCCTGGTGATTCTCCCCACTTTATGTATCCAAATCAAGCTTAGCTTCTACAAAGTGATTCACCTGGTTTGATTGGAAGACAAGTTTATCCCATCCTATGAGATTTATTTAACTTCCTGGTGATTCTCCACCACTTTATGTATCAAAATAAAGCTTCTCACACAAGTGATTCATCCTGGTTTGATTGGAACGACGAAAAGCTTCCTATTCCCAAACTGGGAAACTGAATCACCTGATTTGAAAGTGGGATAACTTCTTCTCTGCCAATCCTATGAGATTTATTCAACTTCCTGATTCTCCACCACTTATGTATCCAAAATCAAGTTCTCACAAAGTGATTCATCCTGGTTGATTGGAACGACGAAGAAGCTGTCCTATTCCCAAACTGGGAAACTGGAATCACCTATTGAAAGGGATAATTCTTCTTTCCAACTCCTATGAGATTTATTCAACTTCCTGGTGATTCTCCACCACTTTATGTATCCAAATCAAGCTTCTCACAAAGTGATTTCCTGGTATTGTGGTCGACGAGGTATTCGGATCTCCTGTCCGTACCACTCGCCCTATTTATGCCCAATACTCTTCCTCCTTCTTCTGATCAGTCTAAGTCCCTCCTGGACTTATCTTCACAAGATAACTACTTCAGAACACTTCTGAAGCTTGATTGAACTCTTCTGGACATCTTCTAGAGCTTGCCCTATCATTGTACAAGCTCCATCTTCTCTTCAGTTCAACACTCCCCCTCAAGCTTGACTTTAGGAGATCCTAAGCCAAGCTTGGAACTCTGAAGAGTCTCCCTCATTAAAAACCTTACAAGGAAAACCCATTGGGACAAAACCTTGTAAGGGAAAAAGAGTAGAGCTCTCCAAAGCCTAGGGATTGGCCAGTGAACTCTTGTGCCTTAGAACCAGTGTGGTTGGACACAAGAAGCTCTGGATCACGGCCTAACAGGTGCAGCAACTCTTCACAGCTTTGCGCACACTTCACACTTCAGCTTCACCTCTTCATGGAACCGGTTTGAAGTCTCCCCCTCTCAACTGACTTCACAGCCATCTTAGAGAAGCTAGGACACGACCAGATCATCTTCAAAACACTAGTGAGGCTGATCAACACTTCACACACGGCTTGCCCTTCATAGAACTGGTTGGATCTCCCCCTCTCAACAGACTTCTCAGCCATCTTAGAGAAGCTAGGAACTGACCAGGAACATCTTTAGTGAGGCTCAAGCAATGGTACCTGATACATTATCCCAAAGGTGCATCAGTACCTATCAAAAACAAGAAAATGAATATCCTGCATCACACTTGATGCACACAATCTCACAATTCAATCATAATCATCTTAAGTATCTTTTCAAGCACAAGCAATGAATAAGATGAATGAAATAGATTGAAAAGAGTTTTAAAAGTCTAAGGGAACTTCCCTTGTGTTTTTGTGAGTTTCCAAACTCTCTCAATGCACCATCTTCATGGCATCATCAACTTCTTGGAAAGGCAGAATGGATTCATCAGCTTCTCCTCAATCACCTCTCATTGAAGCCGCATTGATGGAGAGCCTTCCTCTTCACTCGCCAAGGCTGCTCTGAACAGCCTCTTGCCTAGACACGCCACTGACTTGGTCCGGTTGATGATCCTTGTAGAAGCTTTTGCAAAAGACTTGTTACTGACCATGGATCATATGCATTAAGACTCCCCCTCAAGCTTAGAACCGAAACTAGAAGGAGCTAAGCTTGTGATGATCCTATGCATCTCCATGGTCTAATAACTATCATCTTTCATGATAGCTTTCTTCTTGTGAGTTTACTCTCTTCCTTAACCAGGAACTAGGGTGTTTGAATCACCATAGAGAGTCTCACAAAACACACTTCTCATTGCATAATGACCCATGCTACACTTCCTGTAGTCTTTGGACTGGATATGTCCAATGGTATTATGCAATGGCCATCTCTCATGCATTATCAATCACACTACACTTCCTGTAGATTATGGACTAACATGTCCTAGTGATGATATGCAATGGCACAAGACCTTTGTCACTACATTCTTAGCTGTTGGCGAGTTACATGTATCACTTTCCTTGTGTACCTAACACCACCACAACTCAATGCAAGATCAGATCATCCCATTGGGATCAAACCAAGATAATTTATCCTGTTTGATCACCAATGCCACAGCAGAATATAAACCTTGAAACAAGCCAATCAATCAAGGCAGAACAAGCAGGTTTCAATCTTAAAATGACAATGCAAGATTAAACAATACATTGACAATTTAGGCTTATTTTTAAATGCATCAATACATGAATGCACAATCCTAAAGCATTAACTATATGAATGCAACAGGTTCAATCCATGAGACATATTAATCAAGACCAATGAGGCAAGCAACTTAGACAATTTCTAAGGGTTAGGAGGTTTGCTTACAAACAAGAGATCCGAGCTGATCTCTTGAACCTCCATGGGCACGGTTCACTTGAACTTGGCAGGTTTGAGGCTTGGATTCAATATCCAACACCTCTCCTTGGTGTGCCCATCCCTCTTGCAATGTTCACACCGATTGTTCCTATCCCTCTTGGCGAGTAATAGGCAAAACACCTTGTCTTGCTCCCTTCTTTCAATCAACACCTCCGGATCAACAGATTGGGGTCTAAGCATCTCTAGCTCAGACCAAAGGGCTCTGAACTTGCCTAGATGCACAGTGAACTCCTCATCTTCTTGGGATAGGATGTTGATGAACTTCTTGATCTCAAATACTCGACAGAGGTTGGAGATGTACCCATATATCTTGTTAAGTGTACTCCAAAGGTCTTTAGCACTCTCACAGTATGAGTATGCTTCAAGGATGGATGGAGACATTGAGCTATGGAGAATGGATAAGACCTTGAGGTCTTCTTGTTCCCACTTCTCCTCAGATACGGATTTGGAACCGGATTCACCATCTGCTGAGCTTTCATTTGAACCGGCAGCCTTGGAGAGCTTTGGAGCATCCGTGAGGCAATGGCTCCATAAGCCTCTCCCTCCTAGAGCTGTCTTTACCATGCGTGACCAGATGGTCTTGGTTTAAATTGCCTCACCCTCCTGGTGATGCTCTTCTTTGTATGTCAACTGTCCTCTCTACACTCATCTGATGTGTAGGCTATGGTGACTGAACCACCATGGACAGAACAACAAGTCATCTCTCCATTGTCACAACATCCTCTCTACCCTCTTTGGAGCAGGCTGTGGACTTCCCACAGAATGTTGGCAACAGGCTTCATTTTATCATTCTATTGTAATGATAAGGAGGAAACAGGTCTTGAACTTTAGCTCTTCAGGTTGCTCATTTGAATATTTAGCACCGCAAGCTTGAGACCGAGAATAGGTGAGATCCAAGCTTGAAATGAGCCTCAATGAACTTCAAGACCAGGAGCACATCACCCTAACAGCTGCGCTTAAATCACTGATCCACCCTTTTGCCTTTAGCTTCAAGTACCCTCAGATCACCGGCCTTCCTCATGGCTTAGGTGGTGACCTTCTTCTTCTTGTGTGTCTTGAACCAGGAGCTCAACAACCTCGTGGCCTGCGCTTCTTAAACCGGCTTCTACACACAAGAACCTTCCCATTGCTCCACACAATGGTTGGTCTTCCGCTTGTATGTCTTGAACCAGGAGCTCAACAACCTCGTGGCCTGCGCTTCTTAAACCAGCTTCTACACACAAGTATCTTCCCATTGCTCCACACAATGGTTCAAGTCTTCCTCTTGTCTTGGATAGGAGGTGAGCAGAGAACACTTCTTGTGAACCTGAAACACCACTCAAACTCCAGCAAGGATAAGACACAAGAGTATTGGGATCAATCCTTGATTAATCATCAAGTTTGATTCCCAATCTCACAAGCATTGCAACGAATTAAAACAAGTCATTTTCAAGTTCTATCTTTGCAAGCAATCTCTCTAAGCACAAGCATTTTCTTTTTCAGTTTATGCAAGCTACTTAGGCATTTTAAAGCTTCTTTACTCAGCATTTAGACATGAATCTAATGCTTCAATGTAAGACAGCCACAAGACTATATGCAACAGCTTTCAATTCGGTTTCAATCCATGTATGCAAGCAGATTCAATCAATCACAACAAGCATCATTATGAACCGGAGATAAGCATATTAACATACCTAGTAATCCTAGTAATACTGTTAAATTACTAGTCCTTTTAAAGCGCTTACACAACTGCTAGTAAACTTAGTATAACTAGTACACTTAAAGGATTACTAGGGAACCAAGCTCTTTAAGCATCCTGGGACAGATTCTAAATTCATTTTATTTCATTTAGTAATCTTTTAAACAGTCCTCAGGTTTTCAATCACATCACAACATCACAACCAGTCAACAACACAAGCTCATTATCAAGATGGTTTATAGAATTGCTTACAACAAGGAACCAGGTTGATTCCTTTTGCATTTTGTGAAACCGGCCATGACTGTTGTTGGAACTGAGAGTCTAGATCATCACCCACCTCCTTCTCCTTCAGTTCATGGCCACCATCTTGTACCATCAACTCAAAAGACCCCTCCTTTCTTCAGAACATCTAGGCGCCAAGCTCTTGGCACCATACTCTTTTAGCCTGATGTGGAACTTCTCTTGGACAAGGAGCTTTGGAGTCAGGTTAGTTAGGCCTCTCCATACACCTTTGCCTCCAAGGATAATCTCCATCTGAGCAGGTAGAGAACAGGATGAGGAACCAAGGGAACTCGCCAAGCTTCAGCCTTCTTCTTCATAAGGGACTGAACTGGATGGGAAAGCATCAATGGTTTGGTTTTGAGCTGAGGCGTGAGCTGTGGACTTGCGGAAGCTTCAGCTCAGGTTCTGATGAACCTGGCTCTGATACCATATGAGATTTGTAGAGTTCTCTTCTCTTGTTGTATGTGTGCGTGAATACTCCAATGGAGAAAGATGAGAGCTTGTTCTAGGTGATTTATGAAGAGAGATTGATGAGAGTGTTTATGAGAGAATAAGAGACTTAGGAACAAAGATTAAGAGACTGAGAGATTAGGAGAATAAGAGATTAGAGATTAGGGTTTGAGATTCAAGAACAAGTTTATCATTTATGAAGTGGAGAGGGGAAATCCCCCTTACTCCCTTAGGAGTTACAAAACGTTCACAACAATGCCTTATATAGGCTTTTACACTTTGCAATCATAAACCCTTAATCTAATGGATAGAAATGACTTGAGAAATGGATGGCTTGGATGTAGTCTTGTTTCTGGTCAAAGGGAGCACGAGATGGTAGCTGATTGGTGGAGAGGAGCTGCTGCCTGATTGGTTATGCTAAGGCTCCCATGAACCTTTACTCACATATGTGTCTAGATTCATGGTCCAACTTGCTTTCCCTTTACATCTCATGACAGGCTGTCCTTGGACCACGCCCTCTCTCCTTTCCCTTGCTTTCCAACAGTCACAAAGAAGATAAGGTCGTCTGATTGCTCTTGGAAACCAACGCCCTAAGTTTGCACAGCTTCTGGTGAGTTTCCCGGATGTGTGGTCGAGAGGTGTGGTCGTACGGTCGATGGTACGGATCTCCTGTCCGTACCACTCGCCCTATTTATGCCCAATACTCTTCCTCCTTCTTCTGATCAGTCTAAGTCCCTCCTGGACTTATCTTCACAAGATAACTACTTCAGAACACTTCTGAAGCTTGATTGAACTCTTCTGGACATCTTCTAGAGCTTGCCCTATCATTGTACAAGCTCCATCTTCTCTTCAGTTCAACATTCTCCACCACTTTATGTATCCAAATCAAGCTTCTCACAAAGTGATTCATCCTGGTTTGATTGGAACGACGATGAAGCTGTGCTATTCCCAAACTGGGAAACTGGAATCACCTGATTTGAATGTGGGATAACTTCTTCTTGCCAACTCCTATGAGATTTATTCAACTTCCTGGTGATTCTCCACCACTTTATGTATCCAAATTAAGCTTCTCACAAAGTGATTCATCCTGGTTTGATTGGAACGACGATGAAGCTGTGCTATTCCCAAACTGGGAAACTGGAATCACCTGATTTGAATGTGGGATAACTTCTTCTTGCCAACTCCTATGAGATTTATTCAACTTCCTGGTGATTCTCTACCACTTTATGTATCCAAATCAAGCTTCTCACAAAGTGATTCATCCTGGTTTGATTGGAACGACGATGAAGCTGTGCTATTCCCAAACTGGGAAACTGGAATCACCTGATTTGAAAGGGGAATAACTTCTTCATCCCAACTCCTATGAGATTTATTTAACTTCCTGGTTATTCTCCACCACTTAATGTATCAAAATAAAGCTTCTCACAAAGTGATTCATCCTGGTTTGATTGGAACGACGAAGAAGCTGTCCTATTCCCAAACTGGGAAACTGGAATCACCTGATTTGAAAGTGGGATAACTTCTTCTTGCCAACTCCTATGAGATTTATTCAACTTCCTGGTGATTCTCCACCACTTTATGTATCCAAATCAAGCTTCTCACAAAGTGATTCATCCTGGTTTGATTGGAACGACGAAGAAGCTGTCCTATTCCCAAACTGGGAAACTGGAATCACCTGATTTGAAAGTGGGATAACTTCTTCTTTCCAACTCCTATGAGATTTATTCAACTTCCTGGTGATTCTCCACCACTTTATGTATCCAAATCAAGCTTCTCACAAAGTGATTCATCCTGGTTTGATTGGAACGACGAAGAAGCTGTCCTATTCCCAAACTGGGAAACTGGAATCACCTGATTTGAAAGTGAGATAACTTCTTCATCCCAACTCCTATGAGATTTATTTAACTTCCTGGTTATTCTCCACCACTTATGTATCAAATAAGCTTCTCACAAAGTGATTCATCCTGGTTTGATTGGAACGACGAAGAAGCTGTCCTATTCCCAAACTGGGAAACTGGAATCACCTGATTTGAAAGTGGGATAACTTCTTCATCCCAACTCCTATGAGATTTATTCAACTTCCTGGTGATTCTCCACCACTTTATGTATCCAAATTAAGCTTCTCACAAAGTGATTCATCCTGGTTTGATTGGAACGACGATGAAGCTGTGCTATTCCCAAACTGGGAAACTGGAATCACCTGATTTGAATGTGGGATAACTTCTTCTTGCCAACTCCTATGAGATTTATTCAACTTCCTGGTGATTCTCCACCACTTTATGTATCCAAATCAAGCTTCTCACAAAGTGATTCATCCTGGTTTGATTGGAACGACGATGAAGCTGTGCTATTCCCAAACTGGGAAAGTGGAATCACCTGATTTGAAAGGGGGATAACTTCTTCATCCCAACTCCTATGAGATTTATTCAACTTCCTGGTGATTCTCCACCACTTTATGTATCCAAATCAAGCTTCTCACAAAGTGATTCATCCTGGTTTGATTGGAACGACGATGAAGCTGTGCTATTCCCAAACTGGGAAACTGGAATCACCTGATTTGAATGTGGGATAACTTCTTCTTGCCAACTCCTATGAGATTTATTCAACTTCCTGGTGATTCTCCACCACTTTATGTATCCAAATCAAGCTTCTCACAAAGTGATTCATCCTGGTTTGATTGGAACGACGATGAAGCTGTGCTATTCCCAAACTGGGAAACTGGAATCACCTGATTTGAAAGTGAGATAACTTCTTCATCCCAACTCCTATGAGATTTATTTAACTTCCTGGTGATTCTCCACCACTTTATGTATCCAAATCAAGCTTCTCACAAAGTGATTCATCCTGGTTTGATTGGAACGACGATGAAGCTGTGCTATTCCCAAACTGGGAAAGTGGAATCACCTAATTTGAAAGGGGGATAACTTCTTCATCCCAACTCCTATGAGATTTATTCAACTTCCTGGTGATTCTCCACCACTTTACGTATCCAAATCAAGCTTCTCACAAAGTGATTCATCCTGGTTTGATTGGAACGACGATGAAGCTGTGCTATTCCCAAACTGGGAAACTGGAATCACCTGATTTGAATGTGGGATAACTTCTTCTTGCCAACTCCTATGAGATTTATTCAACTTCCTGGTGATTCTCCACCACTTTATGTATCCAAATTAAGCTTCTCACAAAGTGATTCATCCTGGTTTGATTGGAACGACGATGAAGCTGTGCTATTCCCAAACTGGGAAACTGGAATCACCTGATTTGAATGTGGGATAACTTCTTCTTGCCAACTCCTATGAGATTTATTCAACTTCCTGGTGATTCTCCACCACTTTATGTATCCAAATCAAGCTTCTCACAAAGTGATTCATCCTGGTTTGATTGGAACGACGATGAAGCTGTGCTATTCCCAAACTGGGAAACTGGAATCACCTGATTTGAAAGTGGGATAACTTCTTCATCCCAACTCCTATGAGATTTATTTAACTTCCTGGTTATTCTCCACCACTTATGTATCAAAATAAAGCTTCTCACAAAGTGATTCATCCTGGTTTGATTGGAACGACGAAGAAGCTGTCCTATTCCCAAACTGGGAAACTGGAATCACCTGATTTGAAAGTGGGATAACTTCTTCTTGCCAACTCCTATGAGATTTATTCAACTTCCTGGTGATTCTCCACCACTTTATGTATCCAAATCAAGCTTCTCACAAAGTGATTCATCCTGGTTTGATTGGAACGACGAAGAAGCTGTCCTATTCCCAAACTGGGAAACTGGAATCACCTGATTTGAAAGTGGGATAACTTCTTTTTTCCAACTCCTATGAGATTTATTCAACTTCCTGGTGATTCTCCACCACTTTATGTATCCAAATCAAGCTTCTCACAAAGTGATTCATCCTGGTTTGATTGGAACGACGAAGAAGCTGTCCTATTCCCAAACTGGGAAACTGGAATCACCTGATTTGAAAGTGAGATAACTTCTTCATCCCAACTCCTATGAGATTTATTCAACTTCCTGGTGATTGTCCACCACTTTATGTATCCAAATCAAGCTTCTCACAAAGTGATTCATCCTGGTTTGATTGGAACGACGAAGAAGCTGTCCTATTCCCAAACTGGGAAACTGGAATCACCTGATTTGAATGTGGGATAACTTCTTCTTGCCAACTCCTATGAGATTTATTCAACTTCCTGGTGATTCTCCACCACTTTATGTATCCAAATCAAGCTTCTCACAAAGTGATTCATCCTGGTTTGATTGGAACGACGAAGAAGCTGTCCTATTCCCAAACTGGGAAACTGGAATCACCTGATTTGAAAGTGGGATAACTTCTTCATCCAACTTCTATGAGATTTATTCAACTTCCTGGTGATTCTCCACCACTTTATGTATCCAAATCAAGCTTCTCACAAAGTGATTCATCCTGGTTTGATTGGAACGACGATGAAGCTGTGTTATTCCCAAACTGGGAAACTGGAATCACTTGATTTGAAAGTGGGATAACTTCTTCTTGCCAACTCCTATGAGATTTATTCAACTTCCTGGTGATTCTCCACCACTTTATGTATCCAAATCAAGCTTCTCACAAAGTGATTCATCCTGGTTTGATTGGAACGACGATGAAGCTGTGCTATTCCCAAACTGGGAAACTGGAATCACCTGATTTGAAAGGGGAATAACTTCTTCATCCCAACTCCTATGAGATTTATTCAACTTCCTGGTGATTCTCCACCACTTAATGTATCAAAATAAAGCTTCTCACAAAGTGATTCATCCTGGTTTGATTGGAACGACGAAGAAGCTGTCCTATTCCCAAACTGGGAAACTGGAATCACCTGATTTGAAAGTGGGATAACTTCTTCTTGCCAACTCCTATGAGATTTATTCAACTTCCTGGTGATTCTCCACCACTTTATGTATCCAAATCAAGCTTCTCACAAAGTGATTCATCCTGGTTTGATTGGAACGACGAAGAAGCTGTCCTATTCCCAAACTGGGAAACTGGAATCACCTGATTTGAAAGTGGGATAACTTCTTCTTTCCAACTCCTATGAGATTTATTCAACTTCCTGGTGATTCTCCACCACTATATGTATCCAAATCAAGCTTCTCACAAAGTGATTCATCCTGGTTTGATTGGAACGACGAAGAAGCTGTCCTATTCCCAAACTGGGAAACTGGAATCACCTGATTTGAAAGTGAGATAACTTCTTAATCCCAACTCCTATGAGATTTATTCAACTTCCTGGTGATTCTCCACCACTTTATGTATCCAAATCAAGCTTCTCACAAAGTGATTCATCCTGGTTTGATTGGAACGACGATGAAGCTGTGCTATTCCCAAACTGGGAAACTGGAATCACCTGATTTGAATGTGGGATAACTTCTTCTTGCCAACTCCTATGAGATTTATTCAACTTCCTGGTGATTCTCCACCACTTTATGTATCCAAATCAAGCTTCTCACAAAGTGATTCATCCTGGTTTGATTGGAACGACGAAGAAGCTGTCCTATTCCCAAACTGGGAAACTGGAATCACCTGATTTGAAAGTGGGATAACTTCTTCATCCCAACTTCTATGAGATTTATTCAACTTCCTGGTGATTCTCCACCACTTTATGTATCCAAATTAAGCTTCTCACAAAGTGATTCATCCTGGTTTGATTGGAACGACGATGAAGCTGTGCTATTCCCAAACTGGGAAACTGGAATCACCTGATTTGAATGTGGGATAACTTCTTCTTGCCAACTCCTATGAGATTTATTCAACTTCCTGGTGATTCTCCACCACTTTATGTATCCAAATCAAGCTTCTCACAAAGTGATTCATCCTGGTTTGATTGGAACGACGATGAAGCTGTGCTATTCCCAAACTGGGAAAGTGGAATCACCTAATTTGAAAGGGGGATAACTTCTTCATCCCAACTCCTATGAGATTTATTCAACTTCCTGGTGATTCTCCACCACTTTATGTATCCAAATCAAGCTTCTCACAAAGTGATTCATCCTGGTTTGATTGGAACGACGTTGAAGCTGTGCTATTCCCAAACTGGGAAACTGTAATCACCTGATCTGAAAGTGGGATAACTTCTTCATCCCAACTCCTATGAGTTTTATTTAACTTCCTGGTTATTCTCCACCACTTTATGTATCAAAATAAAGCTTCTCAAAAAGTGATTCATCCTGGTTTGATTGGAACGACGAAGAAGCTGTCCTATTCCCAAACTGGGAAACTGGAATCACCTGATTTGAAAGTGGGATAACTTCTTCTTGCCAACTCCTATGAGATTTATTCAACTTCCTGGTGATTCTCCACCACTTTATGTATCCAAATCAAGCTTCTCACAAAGTGATTCATCCTGGTTTGATTGGAACGACGAAGAAGCTGTCCTATTCCCAAACTGGGAAACTGGAATCACCTGATTTGAAAGTGGGATAACTTCTTCATCCCAACTTCTATGAGATTTATTCAACTTCCTGGTGATTCTCCACCACTTTATGTATCCAAATTAAGCTTCTCACAAAGTGATTCATCCTGGTTTGATTGGAACGACGATGAAGCTGTGCTATTCCCAAACTGGGAAACTGGAATCACCTGATTTAAATGTGGGATAACTTCTTCTTGCCAACTCCTATGAGATTTATTCAACTTCCTGGTGATTCTACACCACTTTATGTATCCAAATCAAGCTTCTCACAAAGTGATTCATCCTGGTTTGATTGGAACGACGATGAAGCTGTGCTATTCCCAAACTGGGAAACTGGAATCACCTGATTTGAAAGGGGAATAACTTCTTCATCCCAACTCCTATGAGATTTATTCAACTTCCTGGTGATTCTCCACCACTTAATGTATCAAAATAAGCTTCTCACAAAGTGATTCATCCTGGTTTGATTGGAACGACGAAGAAGCTGTCCTATTCCCAAACTGGGAAACTGGAATCACCTGATTTGAAAGTGGGATAACTTCTTCTTGCCAACTCCTATGAGATTTATTCAACTTCCTGGTGATTCTCCACCACTTTATGTATCCAAATCAAGCTTCTCACAAAGTGATTCATCCTGGTTTGATTGGAACGACGAAGAAGCTGTCCTATTCCCAAACTGGGAAACTGGAATCACCTGATTTGAAAGTGGGATAACTTCTTCTTTCCAACTCCTATGAGATTTATTCAACTTCCTGGTGATTCTCCACCACTTTATGTATCCAAATCAAGCTTCTCACAAAGTGATTCATCCTGGTTTGATTGGAACGACGAAGAAGCTGTCCTATTCCCAAACTGGGAAACTGGAATCACCTGATTTGAAAGTGAGATAACTTCTTCATCCCAACTCCTATGAGATTTATTCAACTTCCTGGTGATTCTCCACCACTTTATGTATCCAAATAAGGCTTCTATCAAAGAGATTCATCCTGGTTTGATTGGAACGACGATGAAGCTGTGCTATTCCCAAACTGGGAAACTGGAATCACCTGATTTGAATGTGGGATAACTTCTTCTTGCCAACTCCTATGAGATTTATTCAACTTCCTGGTGATTTTCCACCACTTTAGGTATCCAAATCAAGCTTCTCACAAAGTGATTCATCCTGGTTTGATTGGAACGACGAAGAAGCTGTCCTATTCCCAAACTGGGAAACTGGAATCACCTGATTTGAAAGTGGGATAACTTCTTCATCCCAACTCTAGGAGATTTTTTCAACTTCCTGGTGATTCTCCACCACTTTATGTATCCAAATTAAGCTTCTCACAAAGTGATTCATCCTGGTTTGATTGGAACGACGATGAAGCTGTGCTATTCCCAAACTGGGAAACTGGAATCACCTGATTTGAATGTGGGATAACTTCTTCTTGCCAACTCCTATGAGATTTATTCAACTTCCTGGTGATTCTCCACCACTTTATGTATCCAAATCAAGCTTCTCACAAAGTGATTCATCCTGGTTTGATTGGAACGACGATGAAGCTGTGCTATTCCCAAACTGGGAAAGTGGAATCACCTAATTTGAAAGGGGGATAACTTCTTCATCCCAACTCCTATGAGATTTATTCAACTTCCTGGTGATTCTCCACCACTTTATGTATCTAAATCAAGCTTCTCAAAAAGTGATTCATCCTGGTTTGATTGGAACGACGTTGAAGCTGTGCTATTCCCAAACTGCGAAACTGTAATCACCTGATCTGAAAGTGGGATAACTTCTTCATCCCAACTCCTATGAGTTTTATTTAACTTCCTGGTTATTCTCCACCACTTTATGTATCAAAATAAAGCTTCTCAAAAAGTGATTCATCCTGGTTTGATTGGAACGACGAAGAAGCTGTCCTATTCCCAAACTGGGAAACTGGAATCACCTGATTTGACGGTGGGATAACTTCTTCTTGCCAACTCCTATGAGATTTATTCAACTTCCTGGTGATTCTCCACCACTTTATGTATCCAAATCAAGCTTCTCACAAAGAGATTCATCCTGGTTTGATTGGAACGACGAAGAAGCTGTCCTATTCCCAAACTGGGAAACTGGAATCACCTGATTTGAAAGTGGGATAACTTCTTCTTTCCAACTCCTATGAGATTTATTCAACTTCCTGGTGATTCTCCACCACTTTATGTATCCAAATCAAGCTTCTCACAAAGTGATTCATCCTGGTTTGATTGGAACGACGAAGAAGCTGTCCTATTCCCAAACTGGGAAACTGGAATCACCTGATTTGAAAGTGGGATAACTGTTGAAATGAGTTGATCAATATGTGAGAAGATGGCTTAGGGAGTTAAGGATGTGAGAATGTGGAGGCAAAGGGAAGGAAGGTTAGGGATCGACCAGGCCGTACAAGAGGCCGTACTGGCCGTACCGTCTGTACTGTCCGGGTCGATCCATAACTCGGCCAAGAAGAGAAGTTACCCGGGTAAGAGAGGTAAACGGCCAAAGGGGATTTACCATAGAAGATATGACTGTTTGGATGGATAGAGTGACCGCGGCTTATCCTGACAGTCTGGCACAGGCTGTAAAGGCAAAAGGAGTCTCACCCAAAGATGCCTTAAGCGTGTGATCATCCCCATTGGTTTACATTCAAATTAAAGCAACCTTATCCTTGACCTCACATGCTTAGTGCTTCTGAATACCCTAATGTCTCTCTCTATATATTGTAAACTCTGTCTTGATTAATGATTAACACGAGTTCATCATATTCTCTCTCTAGTTCATCATGTTTCTCTTCTACATTTCATAAATCATCTCATCTCACTTTAATCTTTCTCTAAATCTCTCAATACCTGTTCAACTCTCTAAAATCATATGGTATCAGAGCCAGGTTGGCTTTGGTATTGAGATTTAGAGTGTTCTTCAGCTTCAGTTCATACTAGTTCATACTTTCTTTTCGGTTCTAACAAAGCAAGATGGAGGGAAACTACAAGGTCATTACGGTTCCTGTTGCGTTGAAGGGTGGTAGTAACTACCTGTTGTGGTCAAGGCTGGTGAAGACAGCCATTGGGAGGCTAGGGCTGTGGAGTCACATCACGGATGATGCAACCAAGCCAGTGGCTAAAGACGGAGAAGGAGATGAGGGTGTGGGAGATCAAGTTGCTGCGGCCGAGAAGAAGTGGATTCAAGAAGACTTGATGGTGCTTTCAGTGCTACAAGGGTCCCTTGAAGAGCATCTCTTGGAGGCCTACAGCTACTGCGAGACTCCAAAACACCTGTGGGAGGTACTCCAGAAGACCTTTGGGAACGTTACCAATCTGAACCGTGTGTTTGAGATTAAGAAGGCCATCAACACACTGGTACAAGATGGGGAAGAGTTCACCAAGCATTTGGGCAAGTATAGATCCTTGTGGTCTGAGCTTGAATCATTGAGGCCAAGCACCGCGGATCAAGAGCTACTCATGGAGAGGAGGGAGCAGGATCAGGTGTTTGGATTGCTGTTGACACTAGATCCTCCATTCAATGATGTGATCAAGCACATGTTGAGGATGCCGAGTCTTCCATCCATGGAGGAAGTGTGTGCGCAGATTCAGAAGGAAGAGGGGTCACTTGGTATGTTTGGAGGGAAAGGAGACATGGCTCTGTCCAACAAGGCTGAAGCAATCCAAGCAAACAAGGCTGCTTACCGTGGAGAGGAAAGGAAGTTCAGTGGAAACTGTGACCATTGCAAGAAGCCGGGACACAAGAGGAGTCAGTGCTGGATCCTACACCCCCATTTGAAGCCGGCCAAGTTCAACAAGGAGAGAGAGGGAAGAGCTCACCTTTCTGCAGAGACAAGTGAAGCTGGCGCATCAGGAGCTGGCTCATCTGGTCTTGCGGGTGAAAGTGAAGGAAGAGCCTTAACCTCTCACCACCAAGTAGCTGTGAAGAACATGGATCATGAGGTGATCAAGAAGTCAGACATTGATGCCTTGATCAAAGCCCTTAAGGAGTCTGGTAACGCCCTTGGTTATTCTTATACTGCTCATGTGTTGCCTAGAACTTGTGATAGCTTGCTAGGAAACTTTGATAGAATGGGAAATGAACAAGGTAGATATACAACTTTTGCTGCTGATAGGATGTCTAGAAATGAATCCACATTGCTTGATCTCATTGATAAACTGAAAATGGTAAAAGAATCACCTAGGAATCATATTGCTCAAGGAATAAAACCATTGATTATTGATTCAGGTGCTTCACACCATATGATAAGTGATGATAGCCTTATAAAGAACATAGAACCGGCTCATGGACATGTAATGATTGCAAATGGTGATAGAATTCCTATTAGAGGTGTAGGAGACTTGAAACTGTTTAATAAGGATTCTAAAGCTTTGTACATGCCTGAGTTTACTTCTAATCTATTATCTGTTAAGAGGTGTACCAATGATCTTCAATGCAATGTTATTTTCAGTCCTAATGATGTGAAATTTCAGGATATTGAAAGCAGTAAGTTGATTGGGCAAGGAGTAACCAAAGGAGACCTTTATTTACTTGAAGACCTTTCTTTCATTTCTAGTTCTAGTTGCTTGTTGAGTTCCGTTTTAAGTAGAGGTGCATTGTGGCATTCTAGGCTAGGACATCCACATGTTAGAGCCTTAAGCTTAATGTTACCAGGTGTCATGTTTAAAAATAATGAGTGTGAAGCTTGTATTTTGGGAAAACATTGTAAGACTGTGTTCAAGAGATCTACTACTATCTATGATAAATGCTTTGATCTTGTTCATTCTGATGTATGGACTGCTCCATGCTTATCTAGGGACAATTACAAATACTTTGTCACATTCATAGATGAGAAATCCAAATACACCTGGATAACACTAATTAAAACAAAGGATAGGGTTCTAGATGCATTTAGAAACTTTCAATTATATGTTTCTAACCAGTATAATGCCAAGATTAAGATTTTCAGGTCTGATAATGGTGGAGAGTATACTGGCCATGCATTCAAAAACCATCTAGCTCAACATGGGATACTCCATCAAACGAGTTGCCCTTATACACCTCAACAAAATGGAGTGGCTGAGAGGAAGAACAGACATCTTATGGAAGTGGCTAGATCAATGATGTTCCAGATGAGAGTGCCAAAGAGATTCTGGAGTGATGCTGTGATCACGGCTTGCTACCTAATCAATAGGATTCCAACCAAGATCCTGGAAGATAAAGCTCCTTATGAAGTTCTCAACAACAGCAAGCCAGTCCTAGATCACCTAAGAGTGTTTGGGTGTGTAAGCTATGTTCTTATCCCGGGAGAGATGAGAAACAAGCTGGAAGCAAAGAGTATCAAAGCTATGATGATAGGATACTCAATGATATGATCATGGACCAGCTAGTTGATAAAGATGAAGAAGGAGAGACTAAAGATACACTAGCTGAAGAGGAAGCTGTCTTAGCCATTCCCACAGGTCCTATCACTCGTGCAATGACAAGGAGACTCAAGGAAGCCGTTGGAAACATACTGAAGATCTCTAAGAAGCAAGAAGACTGTCTTGGTAGAAGCTTGAGCCACCAAGACACACTCATCACCATTCATGTGATCTTACCATCAAGCTGATCATCATCTAGGCAAGTGGCTTGGTATACTCTTTTTCCCTTGATTAGTTTTGTCCCACTGGGTTTTCTAATCAAGGTTTTTAATGAGGTATCAAGTTCACTTACACATTCCTAGTTGATGTATCTTGGATGCAACTCGGCCTAAGGCATCTTGGACCGACTTCATCATCTATCTTATATTATGTTTTAGTCTAAGTGTTGTGTTATTACTTTGAAACCGTGTGGAGCCTGTTCCTTTAAGTTTTCTTATGTTTTCGAGACCTTGTGCATGTACAAGGATCTCTCTATTTAAGTGTATCACAAACCCTCATTCTAATCTAAGTTATCTTTTGTTTAAACCTTGTGTTTTCTTCTCCCTTGCTTTCACGAGTTAAGAGAGTGTCTGGTGAGTAGTATCCAGTCTGTTGGTGTGTAATATCCAACGCCCAAGGGCTTTAGAAAGGTGTGTCATATCCGATCTAAGCCTAGGAGTATCAAGGAGCCTTTCCGCAGCCTCTTGTGTCACCATTCGATCCACAGCCTTGATAAACTTGAGTCTTTGATTCGTTTATGCAAGGATCTATCCAAACCATCCAGAGAAGGGTCCTAGGATCTCATTAAGTGGTATCAGAGCACTCTGGAAGGGGAGTTTCGATTTCTCTTTTGCGATTTCTTAAGATCTACTCTTTGTCGATTCATATTTTGTTGATCAATCGGTTCTTGTGTGTTTATTCTCATTTGATCTGCTTGTTTCATATCAGGATTGCTAGATCTGATTGTTTCGTATCTCATATTGATAGATCTAAGAATTTCGATCAAGTTTTGAACAAAAACCTTTTCACATTCTTGTCGATTACGTTATCGTTTTACTTGATCCGAAAGTTTCTTGTGATTGTGTGACTCGATCTGTTGTTAGAATCATAGATCAGGATTTGATTATCTCATTTCATCATCCGTTGAATCTGATCTGTTATTGTTTCAATTTCGAAAAGATAGAATTCAAATCGTCGCGTGTTGATCAAGTATCTTCATTTGCCGCTTTGTTTGAATACTTTGTTTCTTTGAATCTTGAGTTCTGATTTCTTTTGAACTACTTACTGGTTCAAGTTTTTCGTGTATCAGGAAGCAATGGGGTCTGAGGAAGATGATGAAACCTTTGTGCGAAGGAATAGATTGCTGCAAGAAGCAATCACCAAACAAGTGATGGAAGCGATGGTGAAGTTACTAGAAGAGAAGTATGATCAGAGACCGCATGATGGGCAAGGACAAGCATCTGGTTCAAGACATGAGCCAAGAAGAAACAGACAAGGTCAGCGTGAGCATGCTGGATCAGAAGAGACTGATAACTTCTATGAGAGAAGTAGCCATAGCTCCGGTTCAAGACGTAGCAGTAGAAGATCTCGACGTGATCATGAGGGCCGGAGGCATAGACGCAATGAGCTATCAGGGTTAAAGCTTAAGATCCCTCCTTTCCATGGTAAAGCTGATCCAGATGCCTATCTTGAGTGGGAGAAGAAGATCGAACTCGTTTTCAACTGTCAGCATTACTCAGAGACTAAGAAGATTCAAGTAGCTGCTACCGAGTTCAATGACTATGCATTGAGCTGGTGGGATCAGTTGGTTACAAACAAGAGGCGCAATGGTGAATTTCCCATTGAAACATGGGCAGAGATGAAAGCTGTGATGCGCAAGAGGTTTGTACCAAGCCATTATCACCGTGATCTTCATCAAAAGCTGAGACTGCTCACACAAGGATCAAAGTCTGTAGAGGAATACTTTCAAGAGATGGAGTTGCTTATGCTAAGAGCTTGTGTATCTGAGGACAGTGAAGCTACCATGGCACGATTTCTTGGTGGACTCAACCGTGAGATACAAGATAGAGTGGAGATGCAACACTACTTGGAAATAGAGGAGATGCTACACAAAGCTATCTTGGTGGAGCAACAAGTTAAGAGAAGAAGTCATGCGCGTGGCAGCTATGGTTCCAATAGATACCAGACCTCTAAGGAAGATAAACCGAGCTATCAAAAGGAGAGCAAGCCACAGCCAAAAGAAGAAGCCAAGTCTAGTAGCATCTACAACAAAGATAAGGGGAAAGTGGAAGCTACAAGCTCGCGTGCAAGAGATGTGAAGTGTTTTAAGTGCCAAGGACGTGGGCACTATGCTAATGAGTGTACCAACAAACGTGTGATGATCCTTCATGCCAATGGAGAATATGAATCTGCTGATGATGAGACAGAGGCCGAAGAAGATCACAGTTCAGAAGAGGAGTATGTTGCCAACCCGGTTGCTGGAAGGTTGCTAGTTGCTAGAAGAACCTTGAGTCTTCAAAGCAAGACCGAAGAAATGGAGCAAAGAGAGAATCTCTTCTATACTAGATGTCTAGTGCAAGGAAAGGTCTGTAGTCTTATTGTGGATGGAGGCAGTTGTGTCAACGTTGCGAGTGAGACTATGGTTAAAAAGTTGGGTTTGAAGGTCCAGAAGCATCCTAAACCATATAGGCTCCAATGGCTCAATGAAGAGGGCGAGATGAGAGTATCTACTCAGGTTATGGTTCCCTTAGCCATTGGTAAATATGAAGATGAGATTCTTTGTGATGTGTTGCCTATGGAAGCTGGACACATTCTCCTTGGAAGGCCGTGGCAATCAGATAGACGTGTGATACATGATGGGTATGCCAACAAGCACACCTTTGAGTTTAAAGGGAGAAAACAGTTCTTGTGCCTATGACTCCTAAGGAAGTTCAGGTTGATCAGCTTCAGCTACAAAAGAAGAAAGAGATAGATCTTCCCGCTGAATCAACAAAGCAACTAAACTTCTATGCCAAGTCTGGTGATGTTAAAAGATCTCTCTGCTCTAACCTTCCTATTCTTTTGTTTATCTATAAGGAATCCCTCTTGACCACTACTAACATTGCACCGGAGTATCCGAGTGAACTTGTCAATCTTTTACAGAATATCAAGATGTTTTTCCAGAAGATAGTCCCAATGGACTACCACCAGTGCGAGGGATTGAGCACCAAATTGATTTTGTGCCCGGTTCTACACTTCCCAATAGGCCAGCATACAGAACCAATCCGGTGGAGACCAAAGAACTACAAAGGCAAGTAGGAGGAACTGATGGAGAAAGGGCATATCCGAGAGAGCATGAGTCCTTGTGCTGTTCCAGTGCTACTTGTGCCCAAGAAAGATGGGAGCTGGCGCATGTGTGTTGATTGCAGAGCCATCAACAATATCACTGTAAAGTATCGCCATCCTATTCCTAGATTAGATGATATGCTTGATGAATTGCATGGTTCTTGCATATTTTCTAAGATTGATTTGAAAAGTGGATACCATCAGATTAGGATGAAAGAAGGAGATGAATGGAAAACTGCATTCAAAACTAAACATGGTCTATATGAGTGGTTAGTCATGCCATTTGGATTAACCAATGCACCTAGTACATTCATGAGATTAATGAATCATGTTCTTAGATCATTCATTGGCATATTTGTTGTGGTATACTTTGATGACATCCTTGTATACAGTAAGAGCTTTAATGATCATATAGAACATCTTAGAGCTGTTCTTGATGTGCTTAGAAAGGAATCTCTTTTTGCTAACCTTAAGAAGTGTACTTTTGGAACGGATCACTTGGTCTTTTTAGGCTTTATTGTGGGTGCAGATGGGGTTAAAGTTGATCCGGAGAAAGTAAGAGCTATACGAGAATGGCCAATTCCTAAGACAGTGAGTGAAGTAGGAGCTTCCATGGACTTGCTGGTTTCTATAGGCGCTTTGTGAAAGACTTCAGCACCATAGCATCTCCCTTGACTGAAGTAATCAAGAAAGAAGTCGGATTCAAGTGGGGAGAAGCACAAGAACTTGCCTTTCAATGCCTAAAAGAGAAGCTTACTAATGCCCCTCTTCTTATACTTCCTGATTTTAATAAAACTTTTGAAATAGAATGTGATGCTTCAGGAATTGGAATTGGTGCTGTATTGATGCAGGAGAAGAGACCCATTGCATACTTCAGTGAGAAGCTTGGAGGAGCTACCCTCAACTATGCAACTTATGATAAAGAACTATATGCCTTGGTGAGAGCCTTGCAGACTTGGCAACACTACCTCTGGCCTAAAGAGTTCGTCATACACACAGATCATGAGTCTCTCAAATACCTCAAAGGACAGCACAAACTCAGCAAGAGACACGCAAGGTGGGTTGAGTTCATTGAGACATTTCCTTATGTCATCAAGTATAAACAAGGTAAGGAAAACATAGTTGCTGATGCACTATCCAGAAGGTATGTTCTCTTGAACACTCTTGATGCTAAGCTATTAGGATTTGAGCAGATTAAAGGAATGTATGAGAATGATCCTGATTTTAAAGAAGCTTACAACTCTTGTGAGAAATTTGCTGAGGGACACTACTTTAGGCATGATGGTTTTCTTTTCTATGATAATCGATTGTGTGTGCCTAACTGTTCTTTGAGAGACTTGTTTGTTAGGGAATCTCATGGAGGAAGTCTCATGGGTCACTTTGGTATTGCAAAGACTCTTAAAACTTTGCAGGATCATTTCTTTTGGCCTCGGATGAAAAGAGATGTGGAGAAACTATGTGAGAGATGTGCAACTTGCAAACAAGCCAAGTCTAAGGTTCAGTCTCACGGTTTGTATACTCCTCTCCCTATACCTTATCATCCTTGGAATGACATATCTATGGATTTCATTGTTGGCTTGCCTAGAACTAGGACTGGAAAGGATTCTATCTTTGTGGTTGTGGATAGGTTCTCAAAGATGGCACATTTCATAGCTTGTCACAAAACTGATGATGCATTGCATATTGCTAACTTGTTCTTTAAAGAGATTGTGCGCATACATGGCATGCCTAAGACTATTGTTTCTGATAGAGATACTAAGTTTCTTAGTTATTTTTGGAAGACTCTTTGGTCTAAGCTAGGTACTAACTCTTGTTTTCTACTACCTGTCATCCACAAACTGATGGACAAACTGAAGTAGTTAATAGGACTCTTGGAACACTCTTGCGTGCATTCATAAAGAAAAACTTGAAATCATGGGAAGACTATTTGCCTCATTGTGAATTTGCATACAATCATGCTGTGCATTCTACTTCTAAGTTTTCTCCTTTTGAGATAGTTTATGGGTTCAATCCCAACTCTCCTTTAGATTTAATTCCTTTACCTGAGTGTGAAAGGGTCAGCGTTGATGGCAAAAAGAAGGCAGAGATGGTGAAACAACTCCACGAGCAGGCTAGGCTCAACATTGAGGCAACAACCAAACAGTATGTTAAGCATGCTAACAAAGGACGGCGTGAGATGGTCTTTGAAGTGGGTGATCAGGTTTGGATTCACCTAAGGAAAGAGAGGTTTCCCAATGAAAGGAAGTCCAAGCTGATGCCGCGGATTGATGGACCTTTAAGGTCATAAGGAAGATCAGCAACAATGCCTACAAACTGGATTTGCAAGGTAAGTATGATGTGAGTAATAGCTTCAATGTTACTGACTTGATCCCTTTTATTGCAGATGAGCCAGATTTGAGGACAAATCCTTTTCAAGTGGGAGGGGATGATATGATCATGGACCAGCTAGTTGATAAAGATGAAGAAGGAGAGACTAAAGATACACTAGCTGAAGAGGAAGCTGTCTTAGCCATTCCCACAGGTCCTATCACTCGTGCAATGACAAGGAGACTCAAGGAAGCCGTTGGAAACATACTGAAGATCTCTAAGAAGCAAGAAGACTGTCTTGGTAGAAGCTTGAGCCACCAAGACACACTCATCACCATTCATGTGATCTTACCATCAAGCTGATCATCATCTAGGCAAGTGGCTTGGTATACTCTTTTTCCCTTGATTAGTTTTGTCCCACTGGGTTTTCTAATCAAGGTTTTTAATGAGGTATCAAGTTCACTTACACATTCCTAGTTGATGTATCTTGGATGCAACTCGGCCTAAGGCATCTTGGACCGACTTCATCATCTATCTTATATTATGTTTTAGTCTAAGTGTTGTGTTATTACTTTGAAACCGTGTGGAGCCTGTTCCTTTAAGTTTTCTTATGTTTTCGAGACCTTGTGCATGTACAAGGATCTCTCTATTTAAGTGTATCACAAACCCTCATTCTAATCTAAGTTATCTTTTGTTTAAACCTTGTGTTTTCTTCTCCCTTGCTTTCACGAGTTAAGAGAGTGTCTGGTGTGTAGTATCCAGTCTGTTGGTGTGTAATATCCAACGCCCAAGGGCTTTAGAAAGGTGTGTCATATCCGATCTAAGCCTAGGAGTATCAAGGAGCCTTTCCGCAGCCTCTTGTGTCACCATTCGATCCACAGCCTTGATAAACTTGAGTCTTTGATTCGTTTATGCAAGGATCTATCCAAACCATCCAGAGAAGGGTCCTAGGATCTCATTACTCACCACACAGAAGGGATACAAGTGCTTTGTTCCTGAGTCAAGGAGAGTTTTGTATCAAGAGATGTCAAGTTCTTTGAAGAGAAGAGCTACTATGAAGATAAAGATTGGAAAGAGTGGAGGATCTTTCACAACCTTCAGATAGAGCTACAAGCTTGAGACAGATACTAGAAGGTCTTGGAATTGGAATGTCCCAGGAGTCGACAGAGAATCAGTCATCTGAAAGACAAGAAGCTGAAGAACCATCTCACCTTGATCATGAGGGAGGGAATGGAATTGAGCGGATGAGAATCAAGATTTTGCGGATCATCCTGATCAAGGTGGAGCTGAACCAAGTAATGAAGAGCCTAATGAGCTACCAGAACAAGGAGGAGTGGAAGCTACTGAAGTAGAAGCACCAGAGCAAGCACCAGCTGAGGTACCATTAAGGAGAAGCACACGGCTGAAGAGAGATGCTTCCAACTGGGTAAACACGAGAGTGTACTACAATGCCCAGGCTGTGGAGCATCCTTCTCAAGCTGTGTGTTCATTTGCTTGTTATCCAAAGGAGCATTGCGCATTCATGATGAGCCTAGATGAAAGCAGTACCAAGATCATATGAAGAAGCAATGCTACATCAAGATTGGAAGGAATCTGTTGGAGATGAAGCAAATGCCATGATAAAGAATGACACTTGGTTGTTTGAAAGTGAGTTACCAAAAGGAAAGAAGGCAGTAACCAGCAAGTGGATATTCACCATTAAGTATCTACCTGATGGAACCATTGAGAGAAAGAAGACAAGACTGGTGGCTAGAGGATACACTCAAACATATGGGGAAGACTACATTGACACCTTTGCTCCTGTTGCCAAGCTACATACAATAAGGATTGTATTGTCTCTTGCTGTGAACCTTGAGTGGGAGCTTTGGCAGATGGATGTGAAGAATGCCTTTCTTCAAGGAGAGCTAGAGGATGAAGTGTATATGCATCCACCACCAGGCCTAGAGCATCTGGTGAAACCAGGGAATGTATTGAGACTCAAGAAGGCAATCTATGGGTTAAAGCAATCACCTAGAGCATGGTACAACAAGCTGAGCACTACTCTGAATGGGCATGGGTTCAAGAAGTCAGATTTGGATCACACCCTCTTCACTCTCACTACACCTTCAGGTATCATCTGTCTACTTGTATATGTTGATGACATTATCATAACAGGTAGTGATAAGGCTGGTATAAAGCCACAAAGGAGTTTTTTGAAATCTGTGTTTGAAATCAAAGACTTAGGGGAAATGAAATACTTCCTTGGAATTGAGTTGTGTAGATCTAAGGAAGGATTGTTCATTTCCCAAAGGAAGTATACACTTGATCTTTTGAAAGATGCAGGTATACAAGGAGACAAGACAGCAAAGATGCCTCTTGAAGATGGATACAAGGTTCCACGTGAGGGGAGATTGAAGACAGCAAGGCCTTTCATGATCCAAAGCTGTACAGGAAGCTAGTAGGGAAGCTTATCTACCTCACAATCACACGACCAGACATATGCTTTGCGGTGAACCAAGTGAGCCAGCATATGCAAGTCCCAAAGGATCATCACTGGCGCATGGTGGAGAGACTTCTCTTGTATCTGAATGGGACGTCAAGCCTTGGAGTGTGGATGGGATGCAACAAGAGCACTGAAGTGGTGGGATATATGTGATGCGGATTGGGCTGGAGATAGAGCAGACAGGAGATCAACCACTGCCTATTGTACATTCATTGGAGGCAACTTGGTGACTTGGAAGAGTAAGAAGCAGAAGGTGGTGTCTTGTTCAAGCGCTGAAGCTGAGTATAGAGCAATGCTGAAGCTTACCAATGAGTTGGTATGGATCAAAGGAATCTTGAAGAACTTGGAGATAGAGCAGGGAACTCCAATGACTATGCATTGTGATAATCAAGCGGCTATACACATTGCAACCAACTCTGTCTTCCATGAGAAACAAACACATTGAAGTTGATTGCCACAAGGTGAGGCAGATGATTGTCTTGGGAGTGATCTTGCCATGCTATACAAGGAGTGAGGATCAACTTGCGGATGTGTTCACCAAGGCTGCGAGACAAAAGACTATGGAGTCCATTCATACAGATTGGGACTCATAGATCTTTCCCCAAGGAGCTGATCCCCTTTTGCCATGAGGTCTTCACTCTTTTTCCCTCATCAAGGTTTTGTCCCATTGGGTTTTCCTTGGTGAGGTTTTTAATGAGGAAGATCTCATGGTGGTTCCAAGCTTAACTAAGTTATTAAGTTAAGCTTGAGGGGGAGTGTTGAAATGAGTTGATCAATATGTGAGAAGATGGCTTAGGAGTTAAGGATGTGAGAATGTGGAGGCAAAGGGAAGGAAGGTTAGGGATCGACCAGGCCGTACAAGAGGCCGTACTGGCCATACCGTCCGTACTGTCCGGGTCGATCCATAACTCGGCCAAGAAGAGAAGTTACCCGGGTAAGAGAGGTAAACGGCCAAAGGGGATTTACCATAGAAGATATGACTGTTGGATGGATAGAGTGACCGCGGCTTATCCTGACAGTCTGGCACAGGCTGTAAAGGCAAAAGGAGTCTCACCCAAAGATGCCTTAAGCGTGTGATCATCCCCATTCGTTTACATTCAAATTAAAGCAACCTTATCCTTGACCTCACATGCTTAGTGCTTCTAATACCCTAATGTCTCTCTCTATATATTGTAAACTCTGTCTTGATTACTGATTATAACCGGTTCATCATATTCTCTCTCTAGTTCATCATGTTTCTCTTCTACATTTCATAAATCATCTCATT